>NC_135956.1:70373062-70673062 GCF_053455715.1 Rhinoraja longicauda
GTTAAACTGGTTAGCAACCAAGAAATCCAGTAGGTTTTTGTGGACCAAGCGAAATGGTCGTCTAGTCTACACTTGGTCTCACCGATGTAAGGGAGGTCATATCGGGAACACCAAACGCAGTAGATGAGGTTAGAGGAGGTGCACATGAACCACTGTCCCACCTGGAAGGACTGCTGGTGTCTCTGGAAGGATGGGGAAGATGGGATAGGACAGGTTACATCTCCTGTGGTTGCTGGGGAAAGTACCTGGGGAGGGAAGAGATAAGTGAACCAAGGTGTTGGGGAGGGAGTGGTCTCTGTGGTCACATTTTAAGTCAATGTTCTACCCTTGCAGTAGCTCAGACTTTCTTCTTCTCGTTCCAGGTGGTTTTCCGTGTGGCTAATTCGACTAGTGACCATTACACTGTTGCTATCCTTCTGAGCCCCTACTCTTACTCCACCACGGGAATCGTCATCAACCCTCATTAGCCCTAACACCTCGTGAAAACCTGCACACCCTCCACTTCAGCAACTCGCCTGGAGGCCGTTCATAAATTAACAAAGGTCAACATTCTTGATGTTTCATTATTTGGGCTCCACGTTTCCTGATTCATTGTTGCAGGCTTTGCTTTGTTCTGTACCTTCCCATACCTCGAGGGTTCCCCTCCCTCATTCTCAGTCTGATGAAGGGTCACAACCCAAATCATCACCTACTCCCTTTTCTCCAGCTTTTTGTATCCATCTTTTATGTCTATTGTGGCGCGTCGAAAAAGCCCGAAATAAAGGCGGGGAGCCGGGTATTTCGGGAGGAATGAATTTAATATGTTTGCTAGACCAGTCAAGTCTGCCAGAGTGAACTCGCGCCCAAAACCTCGTCCTTTATAACCGTAGCATAGGGCCGCCCCCCTGGACCGGTCCATTCCCATGCCGAGGGGTCGGTAGTGGTATGGCCCGACCCTTGGGAGCTGCCACACTATCAACATTATTGATCTGTATAAACAACATTAAGTTAAAATTTTGGCTTGAATTTTAATTATTGTAACTGACCACAAACTAATTAAAAGCACTGTTAAAACATTAAAGGATTATGGCCCTGATTAGTAATCTTTTGTAACTCTCACAAGACTGGATGCTTTACTCTTCAGCTTGGATTATTCTTTAGACATCTGTATGGAAGGTTTAAAATGTAATTAGACATTTTGCATAGAACTGAACAGCACAGGAATGCCCACAATGTTTTGGACAAACATGATGCCGTTTACTGATCACATCTGCCTGTACATGATCCATATCACTCTATTCCTTGCACTTCCATGTGCCTATCTTAAAGCCTCTTAAAAGCCACTATCGTATCTGCCTCCACTACCACCCCTAGCAATATATTCCAGGCACCTACCACCCTGTGTGAAAAGACTTGCTCCTCATATCTCCATTACACTTTCCCCTTCTCACCTTACAGCGATGCCCTCTAGTGTTGGACATTTCCAACCTGGGAAAAAGTTTCTGACTGTCTACCTTATCTGTTCTTCATAACTTTAGTGTTCTTTTCCCTTAGGGGTATAGATTTTCATTTTGAACCTGCCACTGTTATTATGAGCAGATTTGCTCATCGACCAGATTTGCCTTGGTAAAAATCTGGAATCTTAGTTGTTTTTGCATCTTTGCATGAATTAAACCTTAGAACTTAATCATCGAGCCATAAAGCACAGAAACAGGCCCTTATGCCAACCAAGATAGTGCAGGAAAATAACTGCAGATGCTGGTGCAAATCGAAGGTATTTAGTCACAAAATGCTGGAGTCTGAAGAAGGGTCTCGACCCGAAACATCACCCATTCCTTCTCTCCTGAGATGCTGCCTGACCTGCTGAGTTACTCCAGTATTTTGTGAATAAATGCCAACCAAGATACCTCATTTAAGCTATATCCCCAAAATATATCCTATTTTTAACTGTCCCCAAAATATTTCCTATCCATGTTCTGTTCAAACTATCGTAAATGCTGATATAGTTACTGCCTCAACTACCACATCTGGCAGATTGTTCTGCATACCGACCATCTGTGTGAACATGTTGCCCTTCAGGTTCCTACTAAATCTTGTCGCCTCACAGCTTAAACCTATGTCCCAAATCCCCGACACGGGGTCAAAGACTACGTGCATTCATCTTGTCTATTTGCTTCATGATTTTATACACCTCTATAAGATCATGCCTCAGCCTCATGTATTCCAATGAATAAGGTCTTAGCCTGCCCAACCTCGTCCCTTGAGTCCTGGCAACATCCTCGTAAATCTTCACTGCACTCTTTCCAGCTTAATGACATCCTTCCTATAGCAGGGTGACCAAAACTAAACACAGTATTCCAAGTGCAGCCTCACCACCATCTTGTGCAATTGTTAGATAGCGTCCCAGTTTCCTGTAAAATTGCAGAAATGTGCATAAAGACTTGGGAAACTCACAATTTGATGAGTGGCTGGTATTGTTTATTTTCATAAAATGATACAAAATATACAAATATTACCAGAAACACTGCAAGACAGACTTCAAAGTAATCCGTTAGCTAACTATGCAATGTACAGATCAGCATGCCTTTTCTTCTTCCGTGAGCATGCTATCAGCTGTTTTTGCCTACAAATTGACTTCATACAGTACTCTGAAAATAAATGCGATTTACAGTACCTGACACTAACATGTATTGTTATATGATTACCAACATGGGAATTTGAACGGAAAACAAATTTCTGCCACTATTATAGGCTTTTTACAGTTTCCAAATGAAGTTTCCACCCTTCCAATTTAAGATGGATTATATAGACATTTAATATATATATTCTAAATATATAAGAGATAATGTATCGATAAATGTTAAAGTGCACAATTCTTTCAATTAATGCTGAAAATGAAAGCAGAAACAGAAGGCAGCAGAATGATTAATCTACATCACCATAAAGTTCTACAGCATTAGAATACATCAGAAAATCTCAAAAATTAGGATGCATCTTTTGTCCAAGTTTCAGGTTTTTTTTAAACGGACCAAAGTAGATTTTAGTAGATTAGTAGATCTTCAAATCACCTGGCCTTCCATTCATAGAATTAACAAAGTGTGCAATTAGTCAGTAAGTGCCATTTCAAACCGAAACAAGGCAGCAAACACACTCGTTTCCACATACCTGGTTTTACTATTATTAATTAGTAGTTTCATAGGACTGGACATAGCAGTTTGCAAGTGGTTTGAGAATTCAGTTCTTGTTTTTAGAATCGGTTGTTTGATGTATTGTCATGTTTCTTATTCAGAGGCATAAACCAACTGCAGGAATCTTCATTTTACTCACCACTCAAGAGAATAATCAGGCAAATTTAATCTAAGCCTCTGATACTGTTCTGCTCCAAAGGAGAGAACATTGTTTGAAACAACATGCCGCTGGCTATTTCTCTTTATTGTGGGGAATCCAATATTCTAAATATCTGGGAAACTTGTCATGCAATGAGCAACAGATTTGCTAACATCCAAATGAACTCAGCATTATGTCTGGGAAGAGAAAAATCTGTAGGATAAGATTACTTATCAAGAAATGTTATGCGTTGTTATTTCCTCCAAGCAGCAAACTCCCTTTGCAGTATCTCTCCTCTGGAAGGAATAAAGTTTGCAAAAGCATAGCTAGTCATATAGTGTCACTGCAAAATATGTTACATTGAAATATTCTACAGAAACTCAGGTAGTCTGATTATTAGTGGAGTTAATCCATAATTGTATCAACCATTCTATATCTCATGTTTAATCTCTAAGTGCAACACTACTAGCCTCTGGCTACGTCTAATGGTGTATGCTCTTGAATAACTTAAAAGGCATTTGAGAGGAGAGAGTGGAAGAAGGAAACGGAGGGTACAGATTACAAACCAAGAGATAGTTGGAAATTAAAATCAAAACAGTGTTGGAATAGCTGCTGGAATCTCAAACTTTGACAAATTGAGAAATTCACAGTCATAATATGCATAACATTAGTGCATTTTGTTTGTCCAAATATTTCTTCTAGATCCCACTTTTCTGAGTTTGCACTAAGAGCAGGCTGCATGGGTTCACCGAAGCTTTTCTGTTCAGTATTTGCTTAAGGTAACTAGCATGGAAAATGTTCAGCAGGCCGTCTGACCAGAGTCAGAACCAGTCACTAGTAACCAGCAGCTTGGTTACTTGGTATGTTCAATGCTGAAACCATGGTGCTTTTCTTTCCCTTGCAAGATGCCTATGTTCTGATCTGTTGAAGCATCCAAACTGAGAGAGCGTTTCCGCGTTTCATTTGAAACCATCTGTACTTCCCCCCTGCTGCCCCTCGATACGTTCAAAGCTTGCTTTTTTCAATCTAATTTATACAAAACTATCTCCCTCTTGCTTCCGATAATACATTGACCTTTCTGGTACTTCAAATACATTCAGAAATAACGCACAGTTGCCAGACGTACAAGCCTTAAGCTGTGAATGATTTTTTTAAAATTCACGTGGTTAGTGCCAATTATGAAAAACTACAGAGAAAAGATCTGCAAATGTACATCAATGAAAATAAACACTACCAGCTTGCCCACAATTAAAGAACCGCCACAGTCCACAAATGAGTTACCGAAAACCATCCTTGGGCTACTCAATGAAACAGCCGATTTTGAACAAAACTAATTCAGAATACAGGTTAGTTGCTCTTCTTGAAGTGCAGAAAACGCTGCCCTTCGCTTGGTGGTGCTGTCTAGAAATACATCAACATCCCATCAGATTAAAATCAAAATAACAGCAGATAATTAAAGACTGTCAACAAATCGCAACTTAAAAATCAAAGGAATGGAGCATTATCCAAAACCAATTTGCACAGAATCACTCTGGCATTTCAATAGTACTGGCATAATATATATTATATATATAACATATTATTATATATAAAATATATGTATGTTTGTATGTATATGCATGTGTATATTACACATTATACATATACACATACTTTATACAGACACACACACACACAAATACATACATAATGGTCCAATGGAATACATTTTTTAAAAGTTGTACCTAGCTACTCACTCCATTCTTTTATAACTGTTGGCATACACTTAAATTGTACAATATTTCCATTGCAAGATGAATCTGAAAAATCATAGAAAATGGAATCTGTATTGCAAATGGCAACTCAAGCGAATTTACAAATGTAAACGCGAGTGGTGAAACAAGCCTGCATTCGACGGGGTAATGGAGGTCTTGTGAGTTGTAGGGTTTACTCGGGCAAATGAGAACACCAGCGGTTTCAGAAGAATTGCTGAAATCAGCACAAACACACATAATACCCTACAAAGATGACATTTTAGTTTAGCTGCTAGTTTACTTTCATCCCTTTCAAGGCGGGATCGGGGGGAACGTACCTCTCAGCTTCTTTTTTGCAAGCACGTCATTGGGGGAGCGCCACCCCATACAGTAAATAATCTTAAAGCTAAATTAATCTTACTTTCAAAAGAAAGCATTTTCCAAATCATAATTAGGTTAGGCGACTAAGTGATTAGATAACCATACTGTAACCAGGTATGTTTATAGCTACCAGAGAATAGACCATTGGAATTCTTTCCATTTTTGGTGTGGAAAGTGAATGTATCAACTGAGACTATGTACATTTTGTTCTTACATGCCAAGTTACATACATACATATATATATTTATAAACTTCCTTTTTAAAAGGAACATCACAAATGCAATAGATCCATAGTATAAAAAAGAGCGGCAAAGTGCACAATTTTACAGTATATTTACAAATCCATAGCATTATTTCAAGTGGACCATAAGCCTTCATTTTAGCTAAAAATTACAATATGTTATGTGCCACCTACAAATGTGAATTCTAGTGGTTTTTGTACAGGAGCAGCTGATCACGACGAGAAAGCTAATAAAAAGACTTAAGGAGAACAGCCTGGCTGGAAGCCCCTCGACTTCAGAGTGACGATGCGCTCTCTCGTTCTCACACAATGCTCGATGAACTCATTGGCAAAGCTATTGCACGCACATGCAGATAACAATTAGCTGTTCGAATTTCAGGACTCAAGCCGTCATTGAGACATCCACATCCAAGGTGCCTTGGCAGTTTCTCAAGACCCACAAGCCTTTCACTGAAGCGCCAGAACTAAAAATGAAATCCATAATAGTCCAAGGTATAGCTGTTACAATTCAAGGTGGTCCCATCCTCTTTAATCATCAGCCACAGGTGCCAAATCTGGCGTAAGATTCACAGTTATGTTTTTGTACAAAAAGTGCAGGGTTATATTTGGAGTGTACTTCAAGTTGTTCAACCCATCCAGAGGTTGACGTTCTTTAGAGTACCTCAACAATTTATATCTGTAGGAGATAAGAAACATGAAAATGAATAAACGGGCAGTGAAGCAAACCAGAATGGGTCAACAAATCAGATGACAGCACAGGAAGCCCGGAAAGTTATTGCCAGTTTTCTGAAGGAACTTTCAAATTAATTCTGCTCTTTCTTCAAAGAGCTTCAAATTTTGTTTTCCAAAATTTTTCAGTTGCTGCTGAATCTACTTCCACTTTCTATAGTCAAGAGATTCAATTGTTTAATTGTCATATATACCAACAACGGAACAATAAAATACTTACTTACAGACAGGTCTGTAAACACAATACACATAAACAAAGAAAACAAATCAACAAAATAAAAAACTCACTCCCACTGTCCTCCCTATATTCCAGATCCAAACTAATGTCACCTGTGACCACTGCCATAACATCCTCCTTAACCAATAATGCAACACCCCCTCCTCTTTTACCATCACCTCTCTCATCTGAAGCACATACCCTGGAACATTGACCTGCCAGCCCCGCCCCTCTCTTAACCAGGTTTCTGTAATGGCTTGGAGTACAGTTACATAGTTCTTGGAAGGTGACGTCACAGGTAGATGGGATGGTCAAAAAGGCTTTTGGCAAAGGCTTTCATCGATCAGAGTATTGAGTATAGACGTTGTGAGGTCATGTTGCAGTTATATAAGACATTAGAGTGGCCACAGAGAATTGTGTTTAGTTCTAGGCACCATGTTATAGGAAAGATGTTGTCAAGCTGGAAAGGGTAGAGAAGATTTACAAGGATGTTGCCAGGACTCGAGGGTCTGAGCTGTAGGGAGAGGTTGAGCAAGATGGGACCCATTCCCTGGAGCGCAGGTGGAAAAGGGATGATGTTACAGATGTGTATAAAATCATGAGTGGAATTGATCGGGTGAACGCAGTCTCTTGCCCGGAGTGGGAGAATCGAGAACCAGAGGGTATAGGTTTAAGGTGAAGGGCAAAAGATTTTATCGGAATCTGAGGGGTACCTTTTTCACGCAAAGCATTATCCCACTTTCTCATCCACTCCCTACATACTCGGGGCAATTTTACAGAGGTCAATTAACCAACCAACCAGCGAGTCTTTGGAGTGCGGGAGGAAACCGGAGCAGTCAGTGGCAACCCATACGGTCACATGGAGAACATGCAAATTCCACACAGACAGTACCCGAGGTCAGGATCAAACCCAGGTCTGGTAATAAGAGACAGCAGATCTAGAGCTGCGCCAATGTGCCACTCCCAAATTAAAGGGGCACTTTCCGCTAGCAAGGTTACATGTCAAATGTGAAATTGCCCTCAAGTAGAATACTTGCCTGCCTAAAAATTGTACTTCCCCTCGATGGTGGTGGGGTATAGATTTGTACTTTCCCAGAAATCCTTCTGGTCTTGTCACATTGTACCCTGCGTAAAGAACTCTGCGAGATGAAGAAAAGGAATCAATAAATGAACCGACCTCGAGAAGATGCTCATGGTGGATTTAGTAAATTTAACAGCAAGAGCAATTGCAGCTTTAAAAAAAATAAAAGTAATCAATAGAAGAAAGGTTTGTAACGACATAACAATTTTCAACAATTGCCTTTTTTTATGAATCAATTTAATCAAAACAAAATACAGCAGGCATCAATTTCTGTTCCCCTAATGAAACTAGAATTTGTTCAGAGGGAATTGTGTGGTTACGTTGCTGGACTTGCAACCAGTGCACCCGATATTAAATCTCACCATGTCAGCTGGGGAAGTTAATTTAATGAAATAAAATCTATACGTCTAAATCTATACGTCTAAATACGTCTGCTGATAACACAGACCATTGTTGAAAGCAATCCTTTCATATCTGATCCAGGGCAATCTTTCATATTATTTAGGGGAATATAAAGGCGAGGTCCCATCCTATTGCAGATTTTGATAAATTAACCTTTCAGTAAGGCAAATAGAAGCCATTAAACAAAAGACACAAAATGCTGGAGTAACTCAGACCGAATCTAAAGGGTCCAGACCCAAATCGTCACCTATCCATGTTCTCCAGAGATGGTGCCTGTCCCACTGCATTACTCCAGAATTTTGTCTTTCTTTCGAAAACCAACACCTGCAGTTCCTTGTTATTACATAAAGCTCTCTTCACCAGTTCAAGCATTCAGTTTTAGTTTAGTTTAAAGATACAGCGCGGAAAGAGGCCCTTTGGCCCACCAAGTCCACGCCGACCAGCGATCCCCGCACACTTACACTATCCTACGCACACACACACACGAGGGACAATTTACAATTATACCAAGCCAATTAACCTACAAACCTGTACGTCTTTGGAGTGAAGGAGGAAACCGGACATCCTGGAGAAAACCCATGCAGGTCATGAGGAGAACATACAAACTCCATACAGACAAGCACCCGTAGTCAGGATCGAACCCGAGTCTTTGGCACTGTAAGGCAGCAACTTTACCTGTGCCATTGTGCATCACCATGTAAATAGCAACAAGAGTCAGCGCATTCTACTCTTCAGTCACCATGTACATCCACAAATACTTGAATAGGTTCTTACCTTCTCCAGAGATCATCATCTTCTCCACCCCATCCCCAGAAAGCATTGGGAAACCCATTAATTTTTCTGAACTGTTCCACTGTTAGACCACTAACTCCACCAAAGAATTCGTTGTATGGAAGGCTGGAGAATAAAAAATGGAGCAGAAAAAGATATGGTTAACTACTTATGGATTCTATGGTATGAAATTTCTAAGCAAAAAGATATATTTCAAAATTGGAACAAAAATGTCATGCATTAAGTTTGTAAATGGTTCTTGTTAACATTTCAGAATGTTTCCTGGGTAAGAGGGTATTAGTTGAAGGGAGAGATTGGACAGATTTGGATTGTTTTCTCTGGGGCTCTGGAGGCTGAGGGGGAGACCTGATAGAAGTTAGATAGTCAGGGACGCTGCCCGACCTGCTGAGTTACTCCAGCATCTTGTGCTTTTCGGAGATTAGTTTATTATTAGTTTACCATCATGTTCGTCACAACCTCTGTGGGCTGAAGGGCCTTTTCCTGTGCTGTACTGTTCTGTGGTCTAAGTGAACCACTGCCCTACCCTTAATCTTTTGTGTTCCCTAATTATCTAAAGATGCTAATTTCCAGTTGACTCAGAGTCGTCAATGCATTTGAAAGGGAATGGGGAAAAGAGAACACTGGTACATCTACAGCTAGAAGAGATACATCATAAACATGGTCACAGCAGTTGGTTCAAACGACCAGTCTTGCTGCTAACATTTCAGTATTCCTATGTGTGTTTACTCCTAATAGTATCATGACATC
Source organism: Rhinoraja longicauda (assembly GCF_053455715.1). Classification (NCBI taxonomy): domain Eukaryota; kingdom Metazoa; phylum Chordata; class Chondrichthyes; order Rajiformes; family Arhynchobatidae; genus Rhinoraja; species Rhinoraja longicauda. The sequence goes on from NC_135956.1 coordinate 70,382,692, forward strand.
CTGATTTATCGAACACTGCAAAATGTTAGAGAGAGAAATGCTCATGTCCTGACTAAGACAATTCCCGTGCAACGAGATCTAAAAATTAAAATGAGGAAAAATGCTCATTCTAATTGTTAATTGTGGAAGAGTGATTTAAAAATAGAACTTTAGATTCATCATTAAGTACCTGTTCTGTTGAATGTTCCTGATTCTATTTCCATAAAATCATTTAGATTTAGCACTTCAAACAAATAACATACTATAAAGGAGACGGTGGAAAATGCAAGTACTTACATGTACATGTATTTATCTAGCTTTGATGCTAAATGCCGTGGCATCAGCCCACATCCATAATAGTTGCGATCACTTTCTGGTATATGATCGACGTCATGGAAAATAAGGCAGTCCCAGTCCAGATCTTTCATAGCCTCCACAAAGCCAACATTGAAAAGCATTGCACGATTAAAGGGATAGTTACCTGCCTGCGTGAACAAAGGAAAATGATCAGGCTTCTGAACGGTCCTTCCATAAGTTAGGGTACTGTCCGATTCACCTCTACCCCATTACAGATATTGGTCTTTGTCTAAGGAACTGATGTGCCACAATGCTGAGAACTATGTCCTGCACTCTATATCTTCCCCTTTACTTTACCTATTGTAGTTGAGTTTGGCTCGATTGGATTTATGTATAATATTCTGATTTGCTTGGATAGTACGCACAACAAAGCTTTTCAATGCACAGTACCCTCCATAATGTTTGGGACAAAGACCCATCATTTATTTATTTGCCTCTGTACTCCACAATTTGAGATTTGTAATAGAAAAACATCACATGTGGTTAAAGTGCACATTGTCAGATGTTATTAAAGGGTATTTTTATACATTTTCGTTTCAACATGTAGAAATTACAGCTGTGTTTATACATAGTCCCCCTCCCCCCCCAATTTCAGGGCACCATAATGTTTGGGACACATGGCTGCACAGGTGTTTGTAATTGCTCATGTGTGTTTAAATGCCTCCTTAATGCAGGTATAAGAGAGCTCTCAGCACCCAGTCTTTCCATCACCTTTGGAAACTTTTATTGGTGTTTATCAACATGCGGACCAAAGTTGTGGCAATGAAAGTCAAAGAAGCCATTATGACTGAGAAACAAGAATAAAACTGTTAGAGAGGCATCAGCCAAACCTGAGGCTTACCAATATCAACTGTTTGGAACATCATTAAGAAGAGAGCACTGGTGAGCTTACTAATCGCAAAGGGACTGGCAGGCCAAGGAAGACCTCCACAGCTGATGACAGAATTCTCTCTATAATAAAGAAAAATTCGCAAACACCTGTCCGACAGACCAGAAACACTCTTCAGGAGTCAGGTGTGGATTTGTCAATGACCACTGTCCACAGAAGACTTCATGAACAGAAATATAGAAGCTACACTGTAAGAAGCAAACCACTGGTTAGCGGCAAAAATAGGATGGCTAGGTTACAGTTTACCAACAAAAATACTTACAAGAGCTACCACAATTCTCGAAAAAGGTCTTGTGGACAGAGGAGATGAAGATTAACTTATATCAGAGTGATGGCAAGAGTAAAGTATGGAGGAGAGAAGGAACTGCCCAAGATCTAAACTATACTACCTCATCTGTGAAACACGGTGGTGGGGGTGTTATGGCCTGGGCATGTATGGCTACTGTAGGTACTGGATCACTTATCGTCATTGATGATACAACTGCTGATGGCAGTAGCATAATAAATTCTGTAGTGTATAGACACATCCTATCTGCTCAAGTTCAAACAAATGCCTCAAAAGTCATTGGCCAGCGGTTCATTCTACAGCAAGACAATGATCCCAAACATACTGCTAAAGCAACAAAGGAGTTTTTCGGAGCTAAAAAATGGTCATTTCTTGAGTGGCCAAGTCAATCACCCGATCTGAACCCAATTGAGCATGCCTGAAGAGAAAACTGAAGGGGACTAGCCCCCAAAACAAGCATAAGCTAAAGATGGCTGCAATACAGGCCTGGCAGAGAATCACCAGAGAAGACGCCCAGCAACTGGTGATGTCCATGAATCGCAGACTTCAAGCAGTCATTGCATGCAAAGGATATGCAACAAAATACTAAACATAACTACTTTCATTTACGTTGACATTGCGGTGTCCCAAACATTATGGTGCCCTGAAATGGGGGGACTATGTACAGTGCATTCAGAAAGTATTCAGACCCCTTCACTTTTTCCACATTTTGTTACGTTACAGTCTTAATTTTAAATGGATTAAATTCTTTTTTTTTAATCATCAATCTACACACAATACCCCAGAATGAAGAAGCGGAAACAGGTGTTTAGAATTTTTTGCAAAGTAATTAAAAAGAAATAACTGAAATATCATATTTACATAAGTATTCAGACCCTTTGCTATGACTGATGGAGAATCGAAACATAGAAACATAGAAAATAGGTGCAGGAGTAGGCCATTCGGCCCTTCGAGCCTGCACCGCCATTCAATATGATCATGGCTGATCATCCAGCTCAGTAGCCTGTACCTGCCTTCTCTCCATACCCCCTGATCCCTTTAGCAAAAAGGGCCACATCTAACTCCCTCTTAAATATAGCCAATGAACTGGCCTCAACTACCTTCTGTGGTAGAGAATTCCACAGATTCAGGATCAGTTCCTGTGGATTGGAGGATAGCAAATGTTATCCCACTTTTTAAGAAAGGAGGGAGAGAGAAAACGGGTAATTATAGACCAGTTAGTCTGACATCAGTGGTGGGGAAGATGCTGGAGTCAATTATAAAAGACGAAATTGCTGAGCATTTGGATAGCAATAACGGGATCATTCCAAGTCAGCATGGATTTACGAAGGGGAAATCATGCTTGACAAATCTACTGGAATTTTTTGAGGATGTAACTAGGAAAATTGACAAGGGAGAGTCAATGGATGTGGTGTACCTCGACTTTCAGAAAGCCTTCGACAAGGTCCCACATAGGAGATTAGTGGGCAAAATTAGGGCACATGGTATTGGGGGTAGGGTACTGACATGGATAGAAAATTGGTTGACAGACAGAAAGCAAAGAGTGGGGATAAATGGGTCCCTTTCGGAATGGCAGGCAGTGACCAGTGGGGTACCGCAAGGTTCGGTGCTGGGACCCCAGCTATTTACGATATACATTAATGACTTAGACGAAGGGATTAAAAGTACCATTAGCAAATTTGCAGATGATACTAAGTTGGGGGGTAGTGTGAATTGTGAGGAAGATGCAATAAGGCTGCAGGGTGACTTGGACAGGTTGTGTGAGTGGGCGAATACATGGCAGATGCAGTTTAATGTAGATAAGTGTGAGGTTATTCACTTTGGAAGTAAGAATAGAAAGGCAGATTATTATCTGAATGGTGTCAAGTTAGGAGGAGGGGGAGTTCAACGAGATCTGGGTGTCCTAGTGCATCAGTCAATGAAAGGAAGCATGCAGGTTCAGCAGGCAGTGAAGAAAGCCAATGGAATGTTGGCCTTCGTAACAAGAGGAGTTGAGTATAGGAGCAAAGAGGTCCTTCTACAGTTGTACCGGGCCCTGGTGAGACCGCACCTGGAGTACTGTGTGCAGTTTTGGTCTCCAAATTTGAGGAAGGATATTCTTGCTATGGAGGGCGTGCAGCGTAGGTTCACTAGGTTAATTCCCGGAATGGCGGGACTGTCGTATGTTGAAAGGCTGGAGCGATTGGGCTTGTATACACTGGAATTTAGAAGGATGAGGGGGGATCTTATTGAAACATATAAGATAATTAGGGGATTGGACACATTAGAGGCAGATAACATGTTCCCAATGTTGGGGGAGTCCAGAACAAGGGGCCACAGTTTGAGAATAAGGGGTAGGCCATTTAGAACGGAGATGAGGAAGAACTTTTTCAGTCAGAGGGTGGTGAAGGTGTGGAATTCTCTGCCTCAGAAGGCAGTGGAGGCCAGTTCGTTGGATGCTTTCAAGAGAGAGCTGGATAGAGCTCTTAAGGATAGCGGAGTGAAGGGGTATGGGGAGAAGGCAGGAACGGGGTACTGATTGAGAGTGATCAGCCATGATCGCATGAATGGCGGTGCTGGCTCGAAGGGCTGAATGGCCTACTCCTGCACCTATTGTCTATTGTCTATTGTCTATTGTCTATTGACTCACCACTCTCTGTGTGAAGAAATGTTTTCTCATCTCGGTCCTAAAAGACTTCCCCCTTATCCTTATCCCTGGTTCTGGACTCCCCCAACATCGGGAACAATCTTCCCGCATCTAGCCTCTCCAACCCCTTAAGAATTTTATGTGTTTCTATAAGATCCCCCCTCAGTCTTCTAAATTCCAGCGAGTACAAGCCCAGTCTATCCAGTCTTTCCTCATATGAAAGTCCCGCCATCCCAGGGATCAATCTGGTGAACCTTCTCTGTACTCCCTCTAAGGCAAGAACGTCTTTCCTCAGGTTAGGAGACCAAAACTGCACACAATACTCCAGGTGCGGTCTCACCAAGGCCCTGTACAGCTGCTGCAGAACCTCCCTGCTCCTAAACTCAAATCCTCTTGCTATGAATGCCAACATACCATTCGCTTTCTTCACTGCCTGCTGCACCTGCATGCTTGCTTTCAATGACTGGTGCACCATGACACCCAGGTCACGTTGCATCTCCCCTTCTCCCAATCGGTCACCATTCAGGTAATACTCTGCTTTCCTGTTCTTGCCACCAAAGTGGATAATCAGTGAATCAGTGAATGATCAGCCATGATCACAATGAATGGTGGTGCTGGCTCGAAGGGCCGAATGGCCTACTCCTGCACCTATTGTCTATTGTCCATTGACACACAAAATTGAGCTTAGCTTAATCCTGCTTCCATTGATTATCCTTGAGATGTTTCTACAACTTGATTGGAGTCCACCAGTAGTAAATTAAATTGTTTGGACATGATTTGGAAAGGCACACACCTATCTATAAAAGGTTCTACAGTTGTCAGTGCATGTCAGAGCAAAAACCAAGCCATGAAGATGAAGGAATTGTCCATAGACCTCCGAGACAGGATTGTGTTGAGACACAGATCTGGGGAAGGGTATAAAACAATTTCTGCAGCATTGCAGGTCCCGAAAAGCACGGTTGCCTCCGTCATTCTTAAATGGAAGAATTTTGGAACCACCAGGACTCTTCATAGAGCTGGCCACCCAGCTGAACAATCGGGGGAGAAGGGCCTTGGACAGGGAAGTGACCAAGAACCTGGTGATCACTCTGACAGAGCTTCAGAGTTCCTCTGTGAAGATGGGAGAACCTTCCAGTAGGACAACTATATCTGCAATCAGGCCTTCATGGTAGAGTAGCCAGACGGAAGCCACTTCTCAGTAAAAGGCACATGACAGCCCACTTGGAGTTTGCCAAAAGGCACCTAAAGCACTCTCAGACCATGAGAAACAAGATTCTCTGGTCTGAAGAAACCAAGATTGAACTCTTTGCCCTGAATGCCAAGCATCACATCTGGAGGAAACAAGGCACCACTCATCACCTGGCCAATACCATACCTAGTGAAGCATGGTGGTGGCAGCATCATGCTGTGGGGATGTTTTTCAGCGGCAGGAACTCGGAGACTAGTCAGGATCGAGGGAAAGATGAACGGAGCAAAGTACAGAGAGATCCTTGATGAAAACCTGCTCCAGAGCTTTCTGGACCTCAGACTGGGGCGGAGGTTCACCTTCCTACAGGACTACGATCCTAAGCACACAGCCAAGACCTCGCAGGAGTGGCTTCGTGACAAGTCTGAATGTCCTTGAGTTGCCCAGCCAGAGCCCAGACTTGAACCCAATCGAACAGCTCTGGAGGGACCTGAAAATAGCTGTGCATCGACACTCCCCATCCAACCTGACAGAGCTTGAGAGACTCTGCAGAGAAGAAAGGGAGAAATTACCCAAATACAGCTGTGCCAAGCTTGTAGCGTCATACCCATGAAGACTTGAGGCTGTAATCGCTGCAAAATGTCTTCCAGAGATTTCTCTATCTCTCTTCCCAGAGTTTGAGCCTTCTAGACGATGCACTGCAGTCCAGGGATGGACAGAAGAGAGGAAACTTCTGCGTGATTTCAAATGCTGAGGTCGCAAAAAGTGGTCATGTAGGGGGTGTCTTTCATCCTCTGATTGTCTGAGGTGTTCTTTTTGACTGGCTACAGCTCTTCTGATTCCAGGAGGTGCATGAGAGTAGGTAGATGTTGTCAGTCTTGGTAGGTTTCATGCATCCACTGATGCAGCGACAGCTTGTGTTTAGCACAGGATCAATCTTCCTTGCATGAGCTGAGTGCTCCCATACTGCGCAGGCATACTCGGCAGTGAAGAAACAGAGAGCCAGAGCTGTTGATCGAATGGTTTTAGAATTTGCTCCTCATTTTGAGGTACTCAGCTCGCTAAGAAGAGCATTTCTGGAACTGACTTTTCCTTTAAGCTTGGTGATATGTGCTTTGTAGGTCAGAGATTGATCAAGAGTCACACTGAGATAGACTGGACTGTCACAGTGCTCCAATCTGACTCCATTCCATAGATCAACCTACGATTTGCATACTTGTTCTTCAAGCGGAAGGCGCAGACTTGGGTTTTAGATGGATTGGCTCTCAGATGATTCTCTTTGTAGTATGAGGACAGGTTGACTAAAGCCTCACACAGAATAGCTTCTGCCTCAAGGAAGTCAGCACTTTGGGTTGTAATACACAAGTCATCTGCATAAATGAAACTCCTGATGTTGGGATGGATAGGCTGGTCGTTAACATAGATATTGAACAAGGTGGGTGCCAGGACATTTCCTCGAGGGAGGCCGTTCTTCTGCCTGTACCAACGACTTTTCTTTCCTGACAGCTCGACAAAGAAGCATCTGTTTTCGAACAGAGTCATCACCAGGTTGGTTAGATGCAAGTTGTGTGTCAAATTAAGTACTTTGTGTAACACAGGCATGTGAGTGAGGTTAAAAAAAACCAAGGATAAGAGTCGAGCGCTTGCACGAGGTGTCCAACGGGGTCAACAATTTGGAAATATTTTGAAAATTTACACACAAAATTACCAGTTTCAAGCCTCTTTTAGTGCATTTCAAAGTAAAAACAGACATTACAAAATAATGTGAAGATGTCACTGTATAATAATAACATTTTGATGTAAATTCACACATTAATTGATAATCAGCCCAAAAAGATGGTAATTGGCTTTTCTGCTGTGTTTTATATTTTAACCATGTCTTAATTAATTTAATTATATAATCTTGCACTTAAATTTAATATTTACTCATTACAGTTCCACCACTCGATTTTCTGGCACTCTTGGTTCCAGAGCTTTGCTGGTTTATCCAGCTGGCCAAGGAAGTCGGCTATGGGGATAGATGTGCTGGCCCCAACTGGGCTGGAGTTCCAGAACCCCAGCCGGAGGTTGCAAATTCAACCCGCCGATCGGCCGTGGAAGTCACAATGGGGTTGAAATCGGCTGCCTTGCCCAGCCTAGGTGCCACGTTTTCAGGGAGACTTCCAGGGTGCGGGGGGGGAGGGGGGGGGGATTTCTTGCGGATGCCTTGTGTTCATTACAAGTCTATACATCGTTTATTTTTATTTTTTAATTTCGATCCGATTTTTCCATTTATTATCAAAGTGAAAAACGTGGAAATCATGCCAAAGGCGCGGAAAATGAATTTTTAAAACGCGGAAAATTCACATGCCTGGTAACAGTCGGCGATGGTTTACTGTATCATAAGCGGCTAAAATGTCTACAAAAACAGCATCTGTGATAACACCTTCCTGAAAGTCATCCTCTATGAGTTGGGTGAAATTGAGAAGCTGACCTGTGCAGGACTTCCCAGGCCGGAACCCTGCCTGCTTCTTTATTCGGGATGGCTCTATCACCTGGCTGAGGCAAGTCAAGATGAGTCGCTCAAACAGCTTGCAGGTGTGGCAAAAAAGTGATATTGGCCTGTAGCTCTTTGTTGCTGAAGGATCCTTGCAATGCTATGACACGTGCGCGACGCCAGATCTTTGGGATGTGACATCTCTCCATGCAGGTGTTAAACATGGCCAGCAACCACTATTTTGCAATTGGTCCATGGTGCGTGATCTGTTCAGTCATGATGTTATCCAGTCCTGCAGCTTTACCTATTTTGGCTGTGCAGATAGCAGCTTCCAGTTCTTTCATTGTGAAAGGCTGACACAGAATACTTTCTGAATGCACTGTACAAACACTGCTGTAATTTCTACATGATGAAACCAAAATGTATAAAGAGATCCTTTATTAAAATCTGACAATGTGCACTTTAACCACATGCGATTTTTTCTATTCCAAATCTCAATTTGTGGAGTACAGAGGCAAATAAATAAATGATGGGTCTTCGGCCCAAACATTATGGAGGGCACTGTACCTTAGTACACATGACAATAATAAACCTAATCTTAAGCAGATTAAAATATTTAAAATTAAATGAACTATTTAAAGTTTCAGCAAGTGAAATTTTATACCACCAAATAGGTGTGCATGTAAATGGAAGACATTGGTAACAAAGGCATGGATGAGGGTTTCAGCAACAGATGAGTTGAGATGAAGGTAAGTTGTACATCATTAAGGTGGTAAAAGGGGCAGTCACTGGTGGTTTGGACACAGAACCAAAACTGAAGTCCAAGTCAAAGACGATAGCATTCAGCTGTCATTCTGACTCAGTTTCAGAGTTGGCTAGCCCACGGCTGGGAAATAAAGTTTGTTACAAGGACAGGGAACTGCTTTGGTCTTGAAGGTCCTGTTGGAAGAAATTTATTTGTCCAATGTTGAATGTCAATCAAGCAGCTGTCAATTTATGAAAGAGGAGATAAGAGGGAAAGAGGCAGACAAGCAAACCATTGCTTCTTCCTTTCCAGGGTGATAATTGAAGACAATCAATTAAGCATGATTTATTGAAATATGTCACTTGAGGAATGATGACCTGCTCCGTAACATATTCAATGCTTCGGGAATAGAAACTGCTTAAGAAAGTTAGAAAAACTTCTGTAACCACTCAAAATAGTCCAGGTTCAATTGCAGTTTGAATCCAAAACATACCACCTCATCTGTGAAACACGGTGGTGGGGGTGTTATGGCCTGGGCACGTATGGCTGCTGAATTTATCATTTATCGTCATTAATGATACAATTGCTGATGGTAGTAGCATTATGAATTCTGAAGGCACATCCTATCTGCTTGGGTTCAGTTGGTCTAATAAAAAGCTATAATGATACAATCACAAAACTAGCAAAAGCAGCAGGAACAGTGTGTAGGCAGTCCCCAAGTTACATATGTTACAGTTAAGAGCTGCCCTTCAGCTGAATTTAGAAATGTCAGAAATATCTATTTACTCCATCTATCGCTCTGCATATTCTCGCTATAATTCTTTAATTCATCAAATGTTCTCCAACAATATCCATGACCCGAAACGTCACCCATTTCCTCTCTCCTAGATGCTGCCTGACCTGCTGAGTTAGTCCAGCATTTTATGATACCTTCCATAAATAAGATAGTCACAATGCACGATACCCAGCCATTGGCGCAGTGGTAGAGTTGCTGCCTTACAGCGCCAGAGACTGGGACTGGGGTTTGATCCTGACCATGGGTGCTGTCTGTATGGAGTTTGTACGTTCTCCGTGTGACCACGTGGTTTCCTCCCACACTGCAAAGACGTGCAAGTTTGTAGGTTAATTGGCTTCTGTAATTGTCCCTAGTGTGTAGGGTAGAACTAGTGTACAGGGTGACTGTTGGTCAGCGCGGACTCGTTGGGCTAAAGAGCTTGTTTCGAAGCTGAATCTCTAAACCTAAATGATTATCTTGAAAAATACTTTAAAAAATGCAATACACAAATTCAGATTTCCATAAGTCAGGTCATCAATAAGCAGGGGAGCCCCTTTATGTACCAGTCACATTAAGGAAGAAAACTGTGGTGTTTTGACACTTTTTTCTTCTGATTCTGCATGCCCAATACCATCCCAAATCTGAATTCAATACATCCACCTCCCCACCTGCATTTCAAACTAATTGATTCACTGCCAGATATCAGACAATATTCTCAAAACAGTGCAAGTAGCCCACATTTTTTTAAGTTGGTATCCAGTCACTTCCCACATCAATAATTGAGAGACTTTACCTGTTCAATGACATAGAAGCCAAACTGAATGTGCTGTCTCTGAAGCATTGGAACCAGATGACGGAATAGAATTGGGAGATGTTCATGACGGTTGCGGAATGGAATGAGGATTGCCACCTGAAAGATTTGTCAAGAGAAAGGGAGGAAATATTCACAGGTTAGGCGGACATCTAATTTCCTTTGGGGGGAGATTTTGAAACTCCACCCTACTTAAAAAGATGACACAAAGACTGAACACACCAACGAGTTGGAACAATAAGAAACTGCAGACACTGGAATCCTACATAGAACACAAAGTGCTGAAGCAACTGCTTGAGACACAAGAAACCATCCTATCATCAATTAGAGAGCAGTCCTGACCTACAATCTACATCTTTGGAGACTTTCGGACTATCTTTAAACGGACTATATTTTACCTTACTCTAAACATTATTCCCTTTATCTTGTTTCTGTACACTGTGGACAGTTTGATCGTAATCACGTATACTTTTTGCTGACTGGATAGCACTCAACAAAAAAAGCAGCTTTTCACTGTACCTCGGTTACACGTGGGAATAACAATAAACTAAATTAACTCAGTGGGTAAGGTAGCATCGCTGGAGGACATAGATAGGTGACGTTTCGGGTGGAAACACTTCTTCAAACTGGGAGAATCTTTCAAAGGAGGTAAACTTTGAGGAGATTTCACTGTAGAACAGGAAAATGGAGACACAAGGAAGTGCAAAATGCTGGAATCTTGCGTCGAACACAAAATGCTGAAAAAACTCAGCGGGTCTGGCAGCATCTCTGAAGGAGAATTTCTTCAAAGCAGACATACAGTGGAGCAGTAAAATTGAGACAAGGAAATGCAGAAGTTGGAATCTTGCATATGAGAACTTCTTCAAAGTGAAGTTTACATTCTGAAGAATCCTGACCCAAAACAGGATGTAGGAAAGAACTGCAGATGCTGGTTTAAAAAGTAGACACAAAATGCTGGAGTAACTCAGCGGGACAGGCAGCATCTCTGGAGAGAAGGAATGGATGATCTATTCTGATCTACAATCAGTCTGAAGAAGGGCCTCAATCCGAAACGGCACCCATTCCTTCTTTCCAGAGAAGCTGCCTGTCCCGCTGAGTTACTCCAGCATTTTGTGTCCATCACCTATCAATGTCCTCCATTGATACTACCTGACCCACTGAGTTACTCCAGTACTCTGTGTCCCAAAAAATGGGGAATTCTTTACTTGCCCAAAAATCGTTACCTTCTTTCTACCAGTCCTGCCCCAATACTTACCCTATGTGAAGGGAATCAACACCATAAATAAAGCGCCATTGGTGTGAACAGGTGTCGCACAATTCAATGATTTAAGTTATAAATGAATGGCTGAGAAAACAAACTGATCGCAATTTTACAATACTATCAGTAAAACCCATGCTCTACAATATACTCTTTTCACTTAAGGCACTGCATAACAATTGATGCCTTAATTAAACTATGACCATCACAATTTAAACTATTGGCCAAAAATAGTGTGTTCAATCACAGATTCTGTAAAAATTCCTCCCATGATGATCAGATTTGTACTGCTACACACGAGGGAACGAGACTAAAAGATTTTTAAAATTGGGATGTAGGATAATCCAACATTGGTCTCTCATTAATTCCCCTCCAAAATTGGATAAACTCAGTAGCGGGATTGGAATCACATATTAGCCAGAGCAGTTAAGAACAGATTACATCCCCTGAATTTTAGCAATTAATATACTTCAATAAGCAGGGTGAATTTCTTGGGCAGATTTATTTTCCGTATTACTTCCTGCAGAGATGCGTTGACTTAAAAATACAATCTGACCAGTGAGCCACGTAGCCTGCAGGGGGAGCCACCGAGCCCAGCCGTTGCCCTGCCCCCCCCCCCCCCCCCCCCAAGACTGGAGAACCAGAGAGGAGGGAGCTGGCGAAGACAGCCGTAAGAAGCAAGGGCTGGTAGTAGAGTGAACTGGGGCCTTACCTTCCACGCCTTCAAGGTCGGCTGCGAGTGGTGCCCCCAGGGCATAAAGGCAGAAGGTGACCGGGCGAGGAGAGGGATGTCGGTTCATGGGACGATCTGGACAAAGGTGACTGGATTGGGCGCCACTCCAGGAGACCGAGCGCACAAACCAGGTGACCCTTGCATGTGGCCTCCGTGGACCATTTCTCTACACTTTGCTAATCGAGGATTGTGCTTAATTAAGTTTTGCAATACGACTGAACTGTATGCAAAGAAAGAATTTCACTCTGCATGTGCACGTATGACAATAAAGCACCATTGATCCATTGACAGCTCACCTTCCAACGGGCTTTACAGTCACCGGGCTTCCAGTGGCCTCCATAATTGATTGCTAAATCTTGTGAAAATAATTGTTGGATTTCTTCCATGCTGATTTCAGTCATGTTAACCTCAATGAAGCCCTCTGAAAAGACAGATATATTAAAGCAAGCTGTGTTTTTGAGTGGTTACAGACGACAGCAAAGTAGTTAATGGCTAAAATGCTCAATATTGGGGTCTCAACTATATGGCTGCATGAAAAGTGCCCTCCATAATGTTTGGGACAAAGACCCATCATTTATTTATTTGCCTCTGTACTCCACAATTTGAGATTTGTAATAGAAAAAAAATCACACGTGGTTAAAGTACACATTGTCAGATTTAAATATAGGCCATTTTTATACATTTTGGTTTCACCATGTAGAAATTACAGCAGTGTGTATACATAGTCCCCCCATTTCAGGGCAACATAATGTTTGGGACATAGCAATGTCATGTAAATGAAAGTAGTCATGTTTCGTATTTTGTTGCATATCCTTTGCATTCAATGACTGCTTGAAGTCTACGATTCATGGACATCACCAGTTGCTGGGTGTCCTCTCTGGTGACGCTCTGCCAGGCCTGTATTGCAGCCATCTTTAGCTTGTGCTTGTTTTGAGGGCTAGTCCCCTTCAGTTTTCTCTTCAGCATATAAAGGTCATGCTCAATTGGGTTCAGATTGGGTAATTGACTTGGCCACTCAAGAATTGACCATTTTTTAACTTTGAAAAACTCCTTTGTTGCTTTTAACAGTATGTTTGGGATCATTGTCTTGCTGTAGAACGAACTGCTGGCCAATGAGTTTGGAGGCATTTGTTTGAACTTGAGCAGATAGGATGTATCTATACAGTTCAGAATTCATTTTGCTACTACTATCAGCAGCTGTATCATCAATGAAGATAAGCGAGCCAGTACCTTCAGCAGCCATACATGCCCAGGCCATAACACCCCCATCACCGTGTTTCACAGATGAGGTGGTCTGCTTTGGATCTTGGGCTGTTCCTTCTTTCCTCCATCCTTTGCTCTTGCCATCACCCTGATACAAGTTAATCTTCGTCTCATCTGTCCACAAGACCTTTTTCCAGAACTGTTTGCGCTCTTTTAAATACTTCTTGGCAAACTGTAACCTAGCCATCCTATTTTCGCAGCTAACCAGTGGATTGCATCTTGCAGTGTAACCTCTGTATTTCTGTTCATGAAGTCTTCTGCGGACAGTGATCATTGACAAATCCACACCTGACTCCTGAAGAGTGTTTCTGATATGTCGGGCAGGTGTTTGTGGATTTTTCTTTATTATCGAGAGAATTCTTCTGTCATCAGCTGTGGAGGTCTTCCTTGGCCTGCCAGTCCCTTTGCGATTAGTAAAATCACCGGTGCTCTCTTTCTTCTTAATGATGTTCCAAACAGTTGGTTTTGGTAAGCCTAAGCTTTGGCTGATGTCTCTAACAGTTCTATTCTTGTTTCTCAGTCTTATAATGGCTTCTTTGACTTTCATTGGCACAACTTTGGTCCTCATGTTGATAAACAACAGTAAAAGTTTCCATAGAAAGACTGGAGGAAAGACTAGGTGCTGAGACCTCTCTTATACCTGCATTAAGGAGGTATTTAAAGACACCCGAGCAATTACAAACACCTGTGAAGCCATGTGTTCCTGAAATGGGGGGACTATGTATAAACACAGCTGTAATTTCTACATGGTGAAACCAAAATGTATAAAAATACCCTTGAATAAAATCTGACAATGTGCACTTTAACCACATGTAATTTTTTTCTATTACAAATATGAAATTGTGGAGTACAGAGGCAAATAAATAAATGATAGGTCTTTGTCCCAAACATTATGGAGGGCACTGTATATGGAATGAGCTGCCAGAAATAGTAGAGGCAGGTACTATAACAACTTTTAAAAGATATTTGGACAGGTACATGGATAGGAAAGGTTTGGAGAGATATGGGCCAAACACAGGCAGGTGGGACTTGTGCAGATGGAGCATCATGGTTGGTATGGGTAAGTTGGGACGGAGGACCTGTTTCCGTGCTGTATGGCTATGACCACGACGCTAATCAAAACTAATCGCATCTGTATGGACAAAGCATCTTTCTATTGCCTACTTGCTGTGAAGTCATCCCAGATATGACCCAACTCTGTATCTCACCACTTTTCTGCCCGTCAGACTGTCCTGAAACATGCCTCTTTAACAAGGCATTCAGTTACCTGTTGCTGCAATCCTGATCATGGTCCAAAACGTAGTTTGACAAGCCCCAGGAAGTGACCCAGGATACTTATATTACATTATAAGTTGCTATATAATTTGTCATCATCATTTCAGGTGACACGGGAGACTCTTAACCACATAGATTAGCCCAACTTGTGACAACCAAAGATTCATTATACACAGAATGAAATAATTGCAACCCCCATTCCCATCCTCAGAATTAATGTACAATAACCAACAGGGTGACACGGTGGCGCAGCGGTAGAGTTGCTGCCCGGGATCAATCCTGACTACAGGTGCTGTGTGTATGGAGTTTGTAAGTTTTCCCCATGACCTGCTTGGATTTTCTCCAGTAGTTCCGGTTTCCTCCCACATTCCAAAAACGTACAGGTATGTAGATTAATTGGCTTGGTAAAAGTGTATAGGATACCGTTAATGTGAGGGAATCGCTGGTCGGCGGAGACTCAGTGGGCCAAAGGCCTGTTTCTGCACTGTATTTCTAAACTAAATTAAATAGAGGGCCATGCCCCCCAACTAACCTCATTAAAAGACTTTATTGGCAAGGAGAATCACTGTGTAAAGCAAACGGTTAAAGAAATGGAACAAAACTACTGTAACAATTCTCTCCTTATTCACGAGTGGAACGGAAAATGCCTTTAATCTTGATGACTTACTCATTGACGGCAACCTTTCTGGACAAGGCAAGCCTGGAGAATACGTGAAGTCTTCTGGAAGATATGTTCCACCCTGAGCGAGGTACTCACTTGAATTATAGCCTTCCAGATAATCTACAGGAAAATTGACAACATGGCAAGATTCATTAGCATTCAGGAATGTATCCTAACTATTGCAATAAAATGGCATTAATACCACTTGACAAGTAGAAAATATTATCTGGTGTATTTAGTGATTTTGTGTGCAGAGATGGTCAGTCTTTTTCCAATGTCAAATAGAAGGCTTATGTTTAAGGTCAGAGGAGGAAAGTTTAAAATTTGGAGAATTGTGTTCTGTTTTGGTCAGCCTGCTACAGGAAGGATGTAATTGACCTGGAAAGAGTGCCGAGAAGATTTACGATGATGCTGCCAGGACTCAAGGGCCTGAGCTACACTGAGAGGTTGGGCAGGCTTAGACTTTATTCCTTGGAGTGCAGGAGGCTGAGGAGTGATCTTATAGAGGTATATAAAATCATGAGGGTTACAGATAAGGAAAATGCCCAGCCCCATTTATCCAGAAATGGGGAATCAAGAACCAGGGGACGTAGGTCAAAGGTGAGAGGGGAAAGATTTCATGGGACTCTGAGGGGTAACTTTTTCCCCACACAGATGGTGGTTAATATATGGAACAATCTGTTTGAGGTATTGACGCAGTTACTATAACAACACTTAAAATACATTTGGAATGGTACAGGGATAGGAAAGGTTGACATGGATATGGAGCAAACGCTTGCACATAGGACTAGCATAGATCTTGGTCGGCATGGACAAGTTGGACAAAAGGGCCTGTTTCCATGCTGTATGACTCTATGACTATGAGTATTAACAAATTAAACATTACTTAATCAGTCAGCATTACCAAAGGAAAGGTTAGTTATTTAGAACTGAGATGAAGAAGATCGAAAGTTTAAAAATATATAATTTACTGACCTCAGACAGGTTTCAATGCTCAATGCCTGAACATACTCAAAACTGAGATTAATATATATCAGAGTTTGCAAGGTATGATGAATAATGGACCACAGCTACAGATAGGGTCACCCCATATCTCAGTGAACATCAGCTTAGGTTCAAAACATTGTGGCCCACTCTCTACTCTTATTCACTGCTGAGCAATAGAAGCATTTTAGGATACACATGCAATCACTGGCACTCCCTCAACGGTTGACATTTGGAACATGTTGCCAAAGGTGGTGGTGGAATCAGATACAACTACAACATTTACGAGGCATTTAAAACGGACACTTAAATACACAAGCGATGGAAGGATTTGTCCCCAATGAAGCTGATGGGATTGCTGGACCAGGTTAGCCTAATTACCCATTTCTGTGTTTTACATCTTGAGGACCAAAATATTTAGTGATAATCCAAACGAATTATTGACTATGAAACAAGTATAAACAGTCTTTTAGCAATATCAAACTAATAATTAGTATAAAAAATAAGAATGTTCTGTTAAAATTGTAATGAACATATCAAAGTGTCTTTATTCACTAAAAGAGCATCCTCTATGGGAATCCACATAGAACACCATGGAACAGTGCCCACAATGTTTGTGCTGAATATGATGCCAAGTTAAAATGATCTCTGCTGCCTGCATGTGATTCGTACCACTCCATATCCATGCCCCTATCTAAAAACCATTTAAATGCCACAATCATATCTTCTTCTTCCACCACCACCACCCCCCCCCCCCCCACCCCCATCCCACTGGCAGCCTGTTCCAGGCACCCACCTCTCTGTGGAAAAAAAGCTGGCCTGGTACATGGGGGTGACACAGTGGCACAGCGGTAGAGATGATGCCTTACAGCGCCAGAGACTCGGGTTCAATCCTGACTAGGGGTGCTGTCCATACAGTTTGTACGTTCTTCCCCATAACCACATGTGGTTTCTCCAGGTGCTCCATATTGTAAATTGTCCCTTATGTATAGGATAGTGCTTGTGTACGGCAATTGCTGGTCGGTGCGGATTTGGTTTCCGCGCTATTTCACTAAACTAAACTACATCTTCTTGGTTTCTAAAGTTTGGCTTGTTTCTATGATGATGCAACTGATGGGGGAAGATTGAACCCCAATTTCCATGGCAACCAGTGCATGAGCTAGTCATGTCTGCACCACTCAAGGTTATGTTTATATTTCATTAGACAGCAGAGCTGCTTAATAAGGCTGTGAGTTCAAACTCCAGAGACAGTTTCCTCAAGCTGAATATGTTATTCCCTTGGCTCAAAATAACTCTGGATTAACTTCAAGAAAAAAATAATCAGATAAATGCAAATGTAATAATGAAAACTTGTGATAGGATAAAAGAAGATCAAAGGATACAAATCTAAAATAGTCACTAGGTGAGAAAAGGTTCTTCATGCAGACTTTCTTGCCAGAAGAATTAACTGGAGCACATCTTTCTTTACAAAGGAAAATAGCTCAGTGGATGAAAATTAAATAATTTCATTACTTTACGAGTTGCGAGAGTAAGTGGTTGAGCCAGGTAGAATAACAACCTTTAAAAGACAGATGGACAGGAAAGGAAAGGTTTACAGGCCAAATGCGGGCCAACTCAGAAGTGGCACCTTGATCATAGAGTCAAACAGTCCCTTCGGCCCAACTTGCCCACACCAACTAACATGCCCCATCTATTCTTGTCCTACCTGCCTGCTTTCGGCCCATATATCCCTCTAAACCTACTCTATCCATGTACCTGACTAAATGTTTCTTAAACATCTTTAAATGTTTCTAAAACATTAGCAGCAAACACCCTCTGGATAAAGTGCTTAATCATTTAATATTTGGCAGCAACAATAGAAAACAACATCTGTGCAAGAAAACCAATACTGGATGCAGCCAAGGAAATAGAAACCCAATCTGCAAGGGGAATAACTAACTTACCTGATTCAGCAACCAGAGGCGGCAGCTTTTCAACAGGCTATGACCCATGTTTTAAGCTGCAATAGCGCTTGATTCACAATTTGCAATTTGGTACATTTGACATGACTACATTTAGCCCCATTGATTTTCAGATTCGCTCTAACACTTTACCGTGTAAATTATTTGGATTTGTTAAGTCTCTGTTACTTGTAGTAGTCTCATTTTGGGAAAATTAACACTCAAGCTGTTTTTAAAGTGGAGTGTGGATACAAGGAACTTTAAAAAAAAGACAAAGTGCTGGGGTAATTCAAAGGGTCAGGAAGCATCTCTAGAGAACATGGAAAGGTGACATTTCAGATGGGTCTGTAAAAGTGTCCCAATCTGAAAAAGTAGACACAAGAAGCTGCAGATGCTGGTTTACAAAAAACATGTTGGAGCAATAGCAGGTCAGAGAATTAGGTAGGAGAAATCTAGAAGAGAGGATGGGCAGAACAAAGCTTGGAAAGTGATAGATGGGTACAAGTGGGGGTGGGGAGTTGATTGATTGGACAAAGGCCAAAGATGAAAAAAAGTTGTGTCTCATTAATACGTTTACCCACCTGTGCCATTCAGAGTACTGTTCCTCTTGGTGTAGCGGTCTCGGATGAGGATGCCAATAGTTCGCACGTTGTCCCTCAACATTTTGCCTTGTGCTTGCATCATGAAGAGGTAAGTATTTGCTGAAAGATGATACCATGGTTAAATAATTTTCTTGACACAGAACCAATTTTCTAGTACACCATCAGAATCGCTTATAACCTTATGGTTGGCAATGGTCTGCACCTTAAAAACAGACAGATCTATTGTTTAGTTTCGTTTAGAGATACAGTGCAGAAACAGGCCCTAAGGCTCACCGAGTCTATGCCGACCAGCAATCCCCATACACACTAGGGACAGTGTAAAACAATCTTTTCCAAAGCTAATTAACCTACAAACCTGTACGTCGGGATTGTGGGTGGAAACCGGAGCACCCGGAGAAAACCCACAGTTTTCCACGGAGAAAACAGCCACAGGAAGAACTTATAAACTACGGATAGCACCTATAATCAGGATTTAAACTGGGTCTATGGCACTGTAAAGCAGCAACTCTACTGCCGTGCCACCATGCTGCCCTATTGCTTATTATTCAACAAAAGATTGTTGGTTTCACTAATGGACCAAACAGGTAAACCCAACATCAGAAAATCACCTGTTGAAAGCACAATTTTAGTTTACAATCACTTCCAAAATTAGAACTTTTAGAATCATTTTTTAAAAATTCTCTATCAAAGTTATTCCATGCCAGGGAATAATTAAATTATTTTCATGGCTCATTTCATTTTAAAGTTTGGGAATGTCAAAGAGGTTTACTTAAGCAGGTTCACCTTAGTTCAAGCACTTGCTAACTTAAGTTCATTTTTAGGAGAGCGGGGCAAAGATAATAATTGCTTACTGTATAAGATAACTTTGGTACTAATGAAACAAGGAGGAAAATAATGAAAATAACATCTAAAATGTTGTCCTTTGGCAGCTGTGATCTATGCTGCCTGGGCTTATCCAGGCACTGCTAATAGCCATCTTTGTCAATATACATCTCAATTTACTAAAAGTGGCTGTAGCCAAACTAACATTAAAATTTCAGTACTTATTTGTAATTTTTTTCCCATGCAGTTTCCGTCAATTGGGAAACCCTCTCCTCCACTTTACATGGGATCACTGGACCTTCATTTGGTCCAGACTTTTTAGTGGAAATACAGGTATGCTTGTAAATCAGTTAGCAAAATGTTAACAGCTACAAAAAACAGTAAGTTCTGTCCCAGTTACTCTGTCCTCTAGAAAATATAACTCTATCATCAGGATCCAGGATCCACTTGAAACAAGTGGAATTTCCTGTTCCTGTGAACAATATGTTGGGGGAGAGGGAGAGCTTCCCCTTCATTTTCTGTAACAACATAAGGAATGTGTTAATTACCGAGGCACAATCTGGGGCATCAAGCTTCCAGCTAAGTGGAGAGTATTTCAATGTGCTCATGACTTGCATTAGGATCTGGGTTAGGCCTTGTAGATAATGTATTGGAGATCTAAAAAACTGCTGATGCAGGAAAGCAGAGTAAAACACCGAGTGCTGGAGTAACTCAACGGGTCAGGCAGCATCTGTGGAAGGATTCCTTTCCCTCCACAGATGTTGCCCGACTCACTGAGTTTTCCCAGCACTTTCCATTTTACTTTATAACAGATTTGGGAGTCAGGATGTGCACTTGTTGCAGGAAAACTATCTTCCAAATTGTTCTTGTATCTATTGTCGATAGGTGACAGGAAATTTCAGTAATGGGAGAGTCTAGTGCCAGGGGGCACAGCCTCAGAATAAAAGGACGTACCTTCAAAATGGAGATGAGGAGAAATTTACTTAACCAGAGGGTGGTGAATCTGTGGAATTCACTGCCACAGACAGTTGTGGAAGCCAAGTCATTGGGTATTTTTAAGGTAGAGATTGATTAGGAAGGAGGAACGTCAAAGGTTACAAGGAGAAGACCGAAGAATGAGGCAAGAGAATGAGACTCCATTTGGCTTATTTCAATTGGGGTGAAGCCTAATTCTGCTCTTATGGTGACTGGCTTAGTTAGGCTTCTAGTGACTTGTGACTTCCCTAACTCCATCCTATCTTGTTGACAGTGGAAGATAGTGAAGGCAATGTCACAGAATGTCAAGAAGAGATAGTTGACTAATTGACCAATTAGAGAGGCCTCACTAATTGGAGCTGCTGTGGCCTTCACCATCTTCCCAATGACTTCAAACAGTGGCAAGCTATCGCCCTTGATTCTTGGTTTTAGCACCACTCCTTGATCAACAATTGACCAAAAAGTATCAAGGGCAAACAGACCCATCTCTGGAACTCACTCTTTTGTGGACCAAGGTTGTGATGAGGTCAGAGAACTGGTAAGAACAAACTAAGAATCAACACAGAGAGGTGTTTTTTAAATGCCACAAGAACATTGTCAATAATCAAGAAAATAGCAACGAGAGGCAGTGTAAACCAACTGGGCAGTAATTGGCTGGATTTAATTTGCACTGGTGTTTGTGCTTAGTACAAATCTGCACAATTTGCCCACATTGCCAAAGTTGAACTGTTACAAATGTCTCCTGACACTTCAAGTTTCAAACTCTATGCCTCTCAGTAAAACATTTCCTCAATTGGCATGACAGATGCAGTTGCTTATTCGGTTCTCATAGGTCCAAAGACAGCGTAGGAAAGTCCTGCAACAAATGTTTCTCAAGTACACCACGTTCTTCCACAAAGCCAGCAAAAATTCAAGGCGAGTGTAATGAATGACACAATTTATCCCAATATCTTGACCAACTTAGAGTGTTCCCTTCACTATTCCAGTGGCAACCAACACAATATGCCTGTCTTTCAATGGACTTACACCTAGAGTCGGGACAGCATTCCGTTCAGCAAACCAGACCTTTATTACGAAAAGAGAAAAAAATGGAAATAACTATATCTGCTATTTTTTAATTGATCAAAGATGCGTCACATCAGAAGGCATCCAAGCATTGAAATCCAAGTCCATTATAAAGGATGAGGTTACGGAGTACTTAGAAGTTCACGATAAAATAGGCCGAAGTCAGCATGGCTTTGTGAAGGGGAGGTCTTGCTTGACAAATTTGATGTGATTCTTTGAATTAAATAGCAGGACAAAGGAGAGTCAGTAGATGTGTTTACTTAGATTTTCAGGAAACCTTTGATAAGGTGCTACACGTGAGGCAGATACCAGCATGGATAGGAGGTTGGCTGGATGGCAAAAGACAAAAAGTGGCCAAAAAAAGGGGGCTTTTTCTGGTTAGCTGCCAGTGACTAGCTGAGTTCCGCAAGGGTCGGTGCTGGGGCCACTACTCTTCATGTTGTATATTAATGATTTGGACAAGGGGATTGAAGGCTTTGTGGCCAAGTTTGCACATGATACAAAAATAGGTGGAAGGGCAGGTGGTGTAGAGAAAGCAGGAACTCTGCAGAAGGACTAGGACAGGTTGGGAGAGTGGGCAGAGAGGTGGCAGATGGAATATAGTGTGGAGTCATGCATTTTGGTAGTAGGAATAAAGGCATAGACTATTTGCTAAATGAGGAGAGAATCCTGAAATTGGAGGTGTAAAGGGTCTTGGGAGTGCTGGAGCCGGATTCCCAAAAAGTTAATCTGCAAGTCGAATCGGTAGTAAAGAAACAAACTCAATGCTAGCATTTATTTCAAGAGGGCTTGTATACAAAAACAGGCATGCTACCCATGTAGTGTTGAGGTTCTATAAGGCGCTGGTAAGGCTGCATTTGGAACATTGTGAGCAATTTTATGCACCATATCTGAAGGATGTGCTGGCTCTGGAAAGGAGGTTTACAGGAATGATCCCAGGAATGAGCAGGTTAACCTATGATGTGCGTTTGTCAGTACTGGGCCTGTACTCGCTGGAGTTTAGAAGAATGAGGGGGGACATAATTGAAACATACAGAATAGTGAAAGGCCTGGATAGAGTGGAAATGGAGAGAATGTTTCCACTGGTGGGAGAGTCTAGGACCAGAGGTCATAGCCTCAGAATTAAAAAACGTTATTTTATGAAGGAGATAAGGAGAAATTTACTTCGTCAGAAGGTGGTGAATTTGTGGAATTCTTTGCCACAGAAGGCTTTAGAGGCCGTCAGTGGATATTTTTAAGGCAGAGATAGATAGTTTTTTGATTAGTGCAGGTGTCAGAGGATATGGGGAGAAGGCAGGAGAATGGGGTTAGGAGGGAGAGATAGATCTGCCATGATTGAATGGTGGAGTAGACTTGATGGGCCGAACGGCCTAATTCTACTCCTATCACTTAGGACCTATGAAATAATAGTAGACACTGTGGGCCAAAGGGCCTGTTCCTGTGCTGGACCGTGCTATGTAGTAGCAATTTTTTGTTTAGTTTAACGATACAGCATGGAAACAGACCCTTTGGCCCACTGAGTCCACGCCGACCAGCGGTCCCCGCACACTAACACAATCCTACACACAATGGGGCCAATTTACAATTGTACCAAGCCAATGAACCTACAAACCTGTACGTCTTTGGAGTACGGGAGGAAACCGGATATCCCAGAAAAAACCCACGCAGGTCACAGGGAGAACGTACAAACTCCGTACAGACAGCACCCGTAGTCAGGATTGAACCCCGGTCTCTGGCGCTGGAAGGTAGTAACTCTACCAATGTGCCACCGTGCTGCCCATATAAACATTCAAAGAAACATAAAATAACCCAATTTATGCATGATGTTAAAAGACTCACTGTGACTTGGATTTTCAAGCTGTCATGAAGGGAAAAAAAGCTGAGTGTGTTGGTGACACTTCAGGGTTCCTAGGAAATTCATACCTATTGAGATTTATCTGTTTCTTTGTAACCAATTAAAAAGGGAATCTATAAACGGCTATTAATTTGTTTTACTCTTTCACTGGAAGCAAAATGCACACTTGCACTTTCCTTCCTGGCCAACATATCCATTACAATAAGAAAAATGATAAAGGCCACTGGCACAACTATGGTCACAATTTTGTCACTTTTGCTCCAAAGCTCACTACCTTCCCTCGAGCCAGGATTGCTGGACAAATAATTAAAGCATTAAAATTGAACAATAAAATATAAAAAGAAAAACACTGATACAGAAAATTAATAAAAACAAGCCAGTGTCGAGCAATTTTTCCATTACAATTCTGGCCCAGTAAGAACTTGCAAAATTGCTATTACAGTGGCATAGGTGGATGGAAATAATAACACAGCCTATTTGTATCCAAATATGAAGACAATGAAATATAATAGTGGATTTGTAATAACAGAAGCAAAAACTACCTCCAGTACTTAAACATAAATAAGGCTGGTGTTCTACTATTTAATATCAAATATATTATGAAAGAGAAAGCCATTTCATGTTCAAGTATCATCAAAATCTTCACAGTGCATTATATATATATATGATTCTTTAGTTTGTAAAGTTATCATAAAATATATCTGATCTTGTTGAGTAAAATTTCAAATTCACCATAAGTAGAACCACAGAGCCCAGAAACAGGTCCTTTAGCCCAACTCATTCATGCTGACCAAGATGCCTAGAGAACCTATTTCATTTGCTTGGGTTTGGCTACTAATCATGCCACCTACATTCTCATTTTAATCATTTATCTGACAAACAGTGGGTCCAGCACACCAGTGCTCACAGGCCTCCAATCTGAAGAACTCTCCAAGATCATCCTTCTACCCCAAGCCACTTTTGTACCTAATTAGCTAGCTGACCCAGGATCCATTGTGAGTAAACCTTCCAGACCAGCCCATCTTTAGACATCATATTTTAGAGATAGAGTGGTAAAGGCCCTTTGGCCCTTCGAGTCCACCCCAACCAACAATCACCTTGTACACGAGCACCATCCTACACACATTTTTACTGAAGGCAATTAAGCTACAAACCTGAATGTCTTTGGAGTGTGGAAGGAAACCGGAGCACCAGGAGAAAACCCACGCAGTCATAGGGAAAACGTACAAACACCGTATAGACAGCACCCGTACTCAGGATCGAACCTTGGTCTCTGGCACTGTAAGGCAGTAACTCTACTGCTGTGCCATTGCTCCACTTTTTCATTAGGGACTCATCGTGTCGTAGATTTCCTGATTGTAGATAATCAATTGTAGACTCTAACACATCTCATTTTTGAAGTGAAGCCAGTGAATTTAATGGGAGCTCTGCAAACGAGGCACCAGAGAGCCAAATGCCAAATAATTTGCATTTCAGAACGAGCAGAACTGTCGCCTAATCTACACTGGGTCTCACCGATGTAAAGGAGGCCACATCGGAAGCACTGAGAAAGGTCCTGACACAGAACATCAACTATCCGTGCCTTCCAGGGGTGCTGTTCAACACGAGTTACTCCAGCACTTTATCTTTTTTTTGGATTTCCAAATATTCAGAATGCAATTACTCGAGTTTTATTTTGTCCAGATTTCTAGAGATGAAATCCCATTTCTGACTGCTGCCACTTCATGACAACAGTGGATATCAAATGTGACTACAGCGCTTGCAAGCATTGCAGATACCTGTCCAGTGTACATTTATTAGAAGGATGAGGGGGGATCTTATTGAAACATATAAGATAATTAGGGGATTGGACACATTAGAGGCAGGAAACATGTTCCCAATGTTGGGGGAGTCCAGAACAAGGGGCCACAGTTTAAGAATAAGGGGTAGGCCATTTAGAACGGAGATGAGGAAGAACTTTTTCAGTCAGAGAGTGGTGAAGGTGTGGAATTCTCTGCCTCAGAAGGCAGTGGAGACCAGTTCGTTGGATGCTTTCAAGAGAGAGCTGGATAGGGCTCTTAAGGATAGCGGAGTGAGGGGGTATGGGGAGAAGGCAGGAACGGGGTACTGATTGAGAGTGATCAGCCATGATCGCATTGAATGGCGGTGCTGGCTCGAAGGGCTGAATGGCCTACTCCTGCACCTATTGTCCATTGTCTATTGTCTATTAAATGGTTGAATGGTTTAATTAGATTGTATCAAATCAATTATAAAAAACCCAAATAGTTGCTGATATCTACATTCTAATTTTATGATTCTAATGTGAATTGTTCAGTTGAAAATTAGTATGGCTTGTGTATTTTAGAAAATCTTCCAACTTTCATTTCACTTCCACAGCAACAGTCCAATAGATTGCATTTTTAAGAGCTTTTGTCTTCAAGAATTTTAAACTGAAATTTCTAATGTGATGACTTTACAGCACATCTTTAGTCATGGATATGTCCTGTGAAGATTATACAATGTCCTTTTGAAATTTGCAAAGTTTGCTCAATTCAACCTTGAGGAACGCAACCCTTGTGACATTCCATTATTGAATAAGGCTATTGATCAAAACCAAAATACAGCAGGTGCTGCAAATCTGAAATGAATTACATTGGATTGGAATTGTTAACTGTTTCTCTCTTCATTGAATTTGCCTGACCTGAAAGTTCCCAGTGTTTTCTATTTATATAGCAATTTATCATTGCTGTAAACAAGCATGAGACTGTGTCTTTGTTGTGGCCCATTTTGATCAAATTGATTGATTGAATGATGCAGCATGGAAATAGGCCATTCGCCATACAATGAACAAAGATCACCCATTCTCACTGGTTCTATGTTATCCCACTTTCGCATCCACTACCACACACTAGAGGCAATGTACAGAGGCCATTTAACCTACAAATCCGCAAGTCTTTGGATGTGGGAGGAAACTGGGAGGCTTGAAGGAAATCCACGTGGTCATTGGGAGAACATGCAAACTCCACACGGGCAGCACCCGAAGTCAGGATTGGACCCTGCTCTCTGCTGGCACTGAGACAGCAGCTCTACCAGCTACACCACAGTGCCGACCTAAACCTGATGTAATTTTATTCAATAAACTAAAATGTTATGTGCACGAATACTTGACAATTGGATTAGTCTATGCCGAATGTTGCTTTTAAGATTCATTGGGATTTTTTCTTGTTAATTAACTGCTAAACATGACAGTGTCACTGTCTAAACATGTAGCTAATTGTATTTATAGAAGAACAATGAAATAGAAGGACAACAAAATAGAAGGTAGCAAGAAGGTTAAGTATGACAGTGATAAAGGCAAGTTTAATGATTCAAAAATAAACTATCAAGGGTGGATAAAATTGTTGAGATGGTAGCAGGCCAAAACTGTGTACGTGGAGTTTGCATGTTCTTCCTCAAAGCACATGGGTATTGCTCGTGTTCTCAGATTTACTCACACATCCCAAAGATCTGCAGGTTGGTTGGTTAAAAGGCCACTGTAAATAGCTGCTTGTGTGTAGGTAAGTGATAGAACCTGGAGGAAGTATTGGGAATGCAAGAATAATAAACTTAGATTAGTGCAGGATCAAAGTGGGTTTTCAATCGTTGGCACTGACTCAGTGGGTCGAAGAGCCTGTTCCCATTTTGTGTAATTCCAACTCAACCTATAACTGGGGGGGAAAAACAAAGCACTGGAGTAAATCAGCACGTCAGGCAGGTTCTGTGACGGACATGGATAGGTGATGTTTTGGGTTTGAATGGTTCCACAGGCTTGTATTTATTCCAGAGATGGGGTCTGACCCACTGAGTTACTCCAGCACAGTTCCTTGTCTTGAGTGGATGACTGACACAATCCATAGCGAATATTATCTGAAATTTAAAGCTGTTTCAAATACATAATCAGTTATAAATTCAAGTCAAGCTAAGGAATGGCTAGGGAGCCTAATGAAATAGTTTCTAAAGTGTGTATCACAGGAACATGGATGTCATCTCTGCAGCAGCAGGGACTTTTTATGAGTTTACCACATCAGACAAGTGTTCTGCCAACAGGGAGGAAAGGATTTGTTGGAGAGATGGAACTGGTTATCATCAGCATATGTCTCAGACCTTTAATTTGTGGGCAGGTGATATTGTTGAAGGAAATCAGGAGAAGGTAGAGAATACAACCGTGAGAGAAAGGTTGCTGCTCCAATAAAAAAAATGTAGCAAAAGAACCAAGTTGTGTTAGAAGCCATGGATATATAGGAATTGTTAAACAGCAAAAGTATGGAAAATCTGCAAGTTAAATGATGCTGCTACATGGTTATGTAGCATGTTGGCAGATTTGGTAACTTTGGAAATGGGTCACAAAAATGGTAAATTTTCAAAATGGGGAATTTGATGAATCTACCTACCTTCATTCATCTGAGCAATCAGCAGAAAATATATGCTCAATTCTAGCCTCCCGTGCATCTCCAATTCAAGCTGGCACCTCCAGTTCATGTATAGCATGATTAATGGCAATATAGTACTCTGATATTGGCTCTGGGCTTTATAAATCTTCCCCAAAACCCTGACTCCTCCATGTAAAATATGACAAAATCTACCTGTTGATGAACCATTTACTCATCTGTTCTAAAATATTCTTGCGGCTCATTGTATTTGTTATACTCCAACTGCCATATATATTTAAGTTGTTGCATGTATTTCCCAAACCATTTTTGAAATAAAATTCAGCATTGGTGTATGTGCATATACATATATTTAAAAATATTTAACAGACTCAACCTACATCCTCCAAATTGCTGCTTCTAGCATTGGGCCAAAATGAAACTCATTTCAGAGCTTCCATTAAAGTTTCTCAGGTGAAAAAATGGAAAATTGCAGTAACTTATTGTCAGCATAAAAACAAATGGATAATTCATCCGAGAAGCTATTGATCTGCATTATTAACTTTGTTTATCCCACTGCAGGTGCTACCCCAACAACCTGGTGATTTTTTTGGATTCAATATGATTTCCAGAATCTGCAGTAATAAGATTCTGAAACATGGTAAATTCATGCTAACTTAGAAAAATGAGCCACATGCAAATCACATACTCTTCACTGAAGGACAAATTATTTTCCTTGTATTCAGTTATCCAAAGTGACCAAATCCCTCAATGTGTTACAAGGCAATGATCCGTGGCAGCAGGATTTGTTGGGATAACAAAGCAACCTCCTTTAAATCTCACATTACCACTCTAGAACTTGACCAATGAAATTAATGATTGATGAATGAAATTACTGAGGTGACTTAAACATTTGAAGGACAACTTCCGGATATAATAATTTTTTTATGAATTGTTATAGACTTTGTCTTTAAACAGAGCATAGGTACTTTGATTTGGTGCTGTTTTGAATTGCTAGTCAATGCTGAACAGCAGAAAATCTATTTTCCTGACATGGGCGGCACGGTTGCGCAGCGGTAGAGTTGCTGCTTTACAGCGAATGCAGCGCCGGAGACTCA
Organism: Rhinoraja longicauda; assembly: GCF_053455715.1. Taxonomy (NCBI): domain Eukaryota; kingdom Metazoa; phylum Chordata; class Chondrichthyes; order Rajiformes; family Arhynchobatidae; genus Rhinoraja; species Rhinoraja longicauda. The sequence continues at coordinate 70,411,758 of NC_135956.1, forward strand.
GGTTCGATCCTGACTACGGGTGCTGTATTGTAAGGAGTTTGTACGTTCTCCCCGTGACCTGCGTGGGTTTTCTCCGAGATCTTCGGTTTCCTCCCACACTCCAAAGACGTACAGGTATGTAGGTTAATTGGCTGGGTAAATGTAAAAATTGTCCCTAGTGTGTGTAGGATAGTGTTAATAGTGTTAGTGTGCGGGGATCGCTGGGCGGCGCGGACTTGGTGGGCCGAAAAGGCCTGTTTCCGCGCTGTATATATATGATATATGATATGATATATGAAAAGGAGAAAGCATTTGAAATTTACATCTGAGTTTGCCATTTTTTTTAAAAAGCTTCATTTTACAAAAGTTTATGGAACTTCTTTAGTTTAGAGATACAGTGCGGAAACAGGCCCTTCAGCCCATCGAGTCCGTGCCGACCGGCGACTCTAGTGCCATCCTACACACTTGGGACAATTTACAATTTTTACTGAAGCCAAATTAACCTACATATCTGCATGTCTTTAGAGCATGGGAGGAAACTGGAGCACCTGCGGAAAACCCACGCAGTCTCGGGGAGAACATACAAACTCCATACAGAGAGCACCCATGGTCAGGATCAAACCAGAGTCTCTTGAGCTGTAAGGCAGCAAGTCTACTGCTACACCGCTATACCACCCCTATTTGCTGGCAATCTGCAGGAAGGACAGTTGTACAATCAAACATGGGGTTTTATTTTTTTCTGAATAAGTTCTTGGCTCGACCGCCCCAATGATCTGTGCTGAAACTTACAATCACTGGAAACCACAGACATAATAAAATGGTAGAATGAATGAACAGGATGAGCCTGAACTTTGGGTCCTGAATAGCTGATGTTTGCAAAATTGCACCAGGCAGGATAAGACTATGCAAATCTTAAAGTCTCTAGTGGTACATCCTGTTATCCCTGGGAAAGACGTCCGAGAAAGACGATGGACAATGCTCTCGTTAAGATGAGGATGTGGTTAGACAATAGACAATAGGTGCAGGAGTAGGCCATTTGGCCCTTCGAGCCAGCACCGCCATTCAATGTGATCATGGCTGATCATTCTCAATTAGTACCCCATTCCTGCCTTCTCCCCATACCCCCTGACTCCGCTATCCTTAAGAGCTCTATCTAGCTCTCTCTTGAATGCATTCAGAGAATTGGCCTCCACTGCCTTCTGAGGCGGAGAATTCCACAGATTCACAACTCTCTGACTGAAAAAGTTTTTCCTCATCTCCGTTCTAAATGGCCTGCCCTTTATTCTTAAACTGTGGCTCCTGGTTCTGGACATTGGGAACATGTTTCCTGCCTCTGACGTGTCCAACCCCTTAATAATCTTATATGTTTTGATAAGATCCCCTCTCATCCTTCTACATTCCAGTGTATACAAGTCTAGTCGCTCCAGTCTTTTATTAGTCTTCACCTACATTAATGGAAGGTGGCTATGTATCTACTTCATATATTTTGTTTGGTTAAAGATGGCGCAATGGTAGAGTTGTTGCCTCACGGCGCCAGAAACCCAGGTTCAATCCTAACTATGTGTGCTGTCTATCTGGAGTTTGCACGTTCTCCCTAGGACCTGCGTGGGTTTTCTCCGGGAGCTCTGGTTTCCTCCCACACTCCAAAGATGTACAGGTTTGTAGGTTAATTGGCTTCGATTGTTTTTAAATTGTAAACTGTCTCTAGTGTGTGTAGAATAGTTCTAGCGTACTGGGATTGCAGGTCGGTGCAGACTTGGTTGGCCGAAGGGTCAATTTCCGCACTGTATCTCTAAATTAAACTAAAACCAAAGATAGACGCCATCTACACCTCTTGTTTCCCTGACTCTCAGTCTGAAGAAGGGTCCCGAAATGTCACCCATTCATTCTCTCCAGAGATGCTGCCTGTCCCGCTGAGTTACTCCAGCTTTTATGTGTCTATCTTCGGTTTCAACCAGCATCTACAGTTCCTTCTACCACATTAAACTAAAACCACTATTTTAGTATAGACATTTTGTGAAACCCATTCGGTAAAATATTGCGATAAATAATAACGCGTTCGTTAAAGTTCATACCGCAATGCACTTCTCAAAAGCCGTGATCCTATCGTGAGCCACCTCTTCACGGATAGCGACATACATGTAGGGAACATAGCTGAGGAAGTATATGATCCCACCACACACTGAGGCCAGCTTTGCCTTGGAGTAGACCACAGAGATCAGGAAACTGATCTGTTAACTGTTGACTATTTGTGGGAGTGTGAAAACAGGACCTTCTGTGGTATGATAAGGGTCCTTACCTTCGACTAATGACTTATTGTGTAAAATAGTTTATGACTTTAGGGTGACAAGTATATTGTGTTCTAATACAATGTGATTGATTTGTAGGAAATGTTGTGTTAAACATTCTTGCTGCAAATTCTGTATAAAAATGCTGCGAAAATGCTGTATCTTTGAGTGGAAGCAAGGGGAGTGCTGAATATGGTCATACACCCTTAGAACTGGTCCCCCCACTCCCGTCTGTCGATAATTAAAGCTTTGCTTGGTTTACCTTTAACTGTTTATGTTGTTGTCTGTTTTAAGAAATGAACTTTAACACAGACAGCAGCTGTAGTCAGCATCAAACCTGGGCCTCTGGCCCTGTAAAGCAGCAACTCTACCGTTGCACCACGGTGCTGACCTACTGCATTACAGTGCTGCCCTACTATTTTTATTCTTTCATAATCCATAGCTTCACTTCATTGTTCATCCATTGCAGGTTTCAATAATTCAATGGTACTATGTTACATGTACCTACACAATGAAATTCTTTGTTTTACATACATTTCTGTCAAATCATTCTGCACATAAGCACAATTATAAATAAGTGAATTCTTTGTTTTACATACATTTCTGTAAAATTATTCTGCACATAAGCGCAACTATAAATAATGTAATTCTTTGTTTTTCTGTAAAATCGTTCTATACATAAGCACAATTATAAATAAATATAAAAGCACAATGATTATAGTGTAAGAATAGTAGAATTCACCAAGGCAGTACAGTAGAGAACCTATACACAACGGGTTGCCATGTTTCTGGCACCATCTTGTGTCCTTCAAGCTCTTAAAATAGAATCTGATCTTGGCCTTAAAGGCCTGTTATTCTGACAGTAGCACTGGGTCGGTGTCATAGGGATCAGCCTGGCCTGGCAATTATTGGGGATTTGGTGAAGGAGAGACCAGATTGAGCAAGCCTTACTAAAGTGATATTAGTGGAACAAATAGCTTTTGCATGACCATTTTTAGACGACAGACTTGAGGGCACAGCTTTAAGGTGAACGAGGCAAAATGTAAAGGAAATGTGCAGGACAAGTTTTTCTTTTCTTTCCCTCAGAGTATGGTGGTTCCCTGGAACACGCTACCAGGGATATTGGTGGACGCAATCAAGAGGCTTTTAGGTAGGCATATGAATATGCAGGGAATGGAGGAATATGGATCACACACAGAGGAGATTAATTTAACTTGGCATCATGCATGGCACAGATATTGTGGGCCAAAGGGCCTATTTCTGTGCTGGGCATCTAGTATTTTCCAGTATTTTCATGGTCACAATTACTAGAGTCGTTGGGATTTACAGCTCAAAAATATGCCACTTTGAACCAATATTGGCACTAGCGACTCAATCGTAGATTTAATTAACCAAATGTAGTTGGCCAGGTATCATGATGGGAGCTGACTACAGATAACACAGCCATACATGACAGAACACAGTCCTTAAATGGATGAGCACTGAAAGATCCAAGTGATCTTGGGTCGGCCCGCTGCGGACCTTTCACCGTCCGGCGCGGCCTGGCAACTTCAATAGCCTGACCGCGGGAGAAGACGGCAGGGGAAGAGAAATGACATTCTGGCCTTCCATCACAGTGAGGAGGGGACTGGAGGACACTCACTGTGATGGATGTTTCTTTTTTGTTTTGTTTTGTGTTGGTTTGTGGTTGTGTAATTGCTTATTTTATTGCTCTTACTGTTGGACTGTGGGTGACGAAATCTCATCCAAAAGACTTGTTTTTTGGATGACAATAAAGGTAATTCTGATTCTCTTCTGATTCTGATCTTTCAGTGCATAATGAAGCACTGGCTCTGCATTTTACATGTAATGATACACTATATACACCCTATATTTTTCTAGTAAACGTAGAGTGTAAGATTATAATACTGTATCTAACATCTGTGTAATATCTAAAAAATAATTAAAATTACACTTGGGTATTAATAGGAATATTCAAACGTCTCAAAACCTGCCAGTCCAGCAAGAGTGCGGGATTATTGGAGTTTTACTGTACTTGGAGAATTGGTTTACCTCCTTAGCTGCCTTTTTAAACTTTGCCCCATGCAGTCTTTAAAGCACGATCTCCCCTTGGCACCAACAACCCTCCCTCAATCAGTCTGAAGAAAGGTCTCGCTCGACCCGAAACGTCACCCATTCCTTCTCTCCTGGGATGCTGCCTGACCTGCTGAGTTACTCCTGCATTTTGTGATACCTCCCTCTTGATGGTATGCTTGGCATATTAGACGTGCAGGTAGTTCAGCTATTTATGCGTTATTTGCATCATGTCAGACTAATTGGTTACAACGTGATTTTATCAGGATCGAGAGAACCACCTAAAAGTTATTTTTGAAACTTGCAAGCAGAAAAAAAAGTTGTCCTGATAAGTCCACGGAAAATAAATTGGTTCGATGTAACTCCCCCTGCCATCAGTAATCAGACACCATTGCTTTTCAAGAGCACAGTTTTACTATAATGCTGCTAATACGCATGTTTTCATTACATGATCGATGTATTAAGGAACGCAAGTCTAATTGGTTTTACAACACAATTTCTACCGGGAACGAGAGAACCATTTAAGTTACTTTGGAAATTGACAAATTGAAAAAGAAATTTGTAGAAAATAAATTATTTCCATGTATCCTCCCCCTCTCAGCAATAATCAGGCACCATTGGCTCGAAAGAGCTCAGTTCACTGCGGATGGTCAAAAAATCACTTCTATTGACACTTGTGCAATTAAACAATGCTGCCTTTAGTATTTTTAGCTTGAAGTAACAAAAACAAACTTGTGGCCACCTATATTTTTGAAAAGGAAAATCTTGTGGTAAAAATAAGTTCATTATTGTAACTCTGAAACTCTCTAGCCCCTAACCCCTTTTACCCATTGAGATAATAGTTTTTATACCATATATATTAATGATTTGGATGAAGGAATTAGAAGTAACAGTAGCAAGTTTGTAGATGACACAAAGCTGGGTGGCAGTGTGAACTGCGAAGAGGATGTTAGGAGGTTGCAGGGTGACCTGGACAGGTTGAGTGAGTGGGCAGATGCATGGCAGATGTAGTATAGATGTGCTGATATAAAAATGTTCATTGTTGCGATTATTTACATGGGTAGTTCTGCTAAAGTTGAGTTCCTAAGAAACCTTGTGTTATAGAACACATGTTATAGAAACATAGAAAATAGGTGCAGGAGGAGGCCATTCGGCCCTTCAAGCCAGCATTGCCATTCATTGTGATCATGGCTGATCATCCACATCAGTAACCTGTGCCCAACTTTTCCCCATATCCCTTGATTCAACTAGCCCCCAGAGCTCTATCTAACTCTCTCTTAAATTCATCCAACGATTTGGCCTCCATTGTCCTCTGTGGCAGAGAATTCCACAAATTCACAAGTCTCTGGGTGAAAAAGTTCCTTCTCACCTCAGTTTTAAATGGCTTCCCCTTTATTCTAAGACTGTGGCCCCTGGTTCCAGACTCGCCCAAGATTGGAAACATTTTTCCTGCATCTAGCTTGTCCACTTTTATAATTTTATATGTCTCTATAAGATCCCCTCTCATCCTAAACTTCAGTGAATACAAGCCTAGTCTTTTCAATCTTTCCTCATATGACAGTCCAGCCATCCCAGGGATCAATCTCGTGAGCCTACGCCGCACTGCCTCAATTCCAAGGATGTCCTTCCTCAAATTAGGAGACCAAAACTGTACGCAATACTCCAGATGTGGTCTCTCCAGGGGTCTATACAACTGCAGAAGAACCTCTTTACTCCTATACTCAAATCCTCTCATTACGAGGCCAACAATGCCATTAGCTTTCTTCACTGCCTGCTGTACCTGCACACCAACTTACAGTGACTGGTGTACAAGGACACCCAGGCCTCGCTGCACTTCCCCCTTATGATACCATTGAGATAATAATGTGGGGATAGATGTGCTGGCTCCAGCTGGGCTGGAGTTCCAGAGCCCCGGCCACAAGTTGCAAATTCAACCCGCCGATCGGTCATGGAAGTCCCGATGAAGTCGAGAATGGCTGCCTTGCCCAGCCTGGGTGCCATATTTTCGGGGAGACTTCCAGGGCGGGGGGGATTTCACGCGGAACCCCTAGCGACCTCCAGCGGCCGAATTGACAAATTGCAATTACCGACTGTTTTGCGGAAAAATGTGAGGCAAAATCGGAATGGCTGAAATGAAATAAGAAAGTGGAAACTTTCCGCAAAATTCGGAAGGGTTGGGAGGGGTGATAATCCAAATCATAAGCCTGCCCCGCCCCCCACTAAAGTTCCAAAAAGCACTGACTGACCCACCCAGGATTCCCAACATTTGCTGATGGTGCAGGTTATAACAAACCAGAAGAGCAGAACAGAAATGGTTGAATTCAACTCTCAGCCCCGAGGGTAATAGCATGCTGTGAGTGGAGGTGAGATGTTGTTCGATGTAGTTTTTCAAGCTTAAGTTAGCCCTTGCATTCTCTCTCTCTCCATCCCCCACCCCAGTCCTCCTGCTAGTTTCACTGTTGGTATCCCTTCGTTGTCACCTCCTCCACAGCCAACAATGGATCATTATTAAGGGATTGGACACATTAGAGGCAGGAAACATGTTCCCAATGTTGGGGGAGTCCAGAACCAGGGACCACGGTTTAAGAATATATGATGATATGATGATATGATGAAGAATAAGGGGTAGGCCATTTAGAACAGAGATGAGGAAAGACTTTTTCAGTCAGAGAGTTGTAAATCTGTGGAATTCTCTGCCTCAGAAGGCAGTGGAGGCCAATTCGGTGGATGCTTTCAAGAGAAAGCTAGATAGAGCTCAAGGATAGCGGAATCAGGGGGTATGGGGAGAAGGCAGGAACGGGGCACTGATTGTGAATGATCAGCCACGATCACATTGAATGGCGGTGCTGGCTCGAAGGGCCGAATGGCCTACTTCTGCACCTATTGTCTATTGGCTATCAGTGCCAGCTCTGATTTGTTCTGTAACTTTTCGTACCTCTAGTTTCCCTCTAGATTCTCAGTCTGAAGGGCCTCGACCAGAAATATCACCTATTCCTTTTCTCCAAAGATGCTGCCCGACCCGCTGAGTTACTCCAGCATTGTGTGTCTCTTACTTTGGCCTTTGCTAGATTGGAACAATGCAAGTGACCAAAAGCTGAAGTACAAATGGGGCAGAGAATTGAAGAAACAGGTAATTTAAGGGCAACTGCATTGGTAGGAAGATAGAGATCTCTGGAGTGGGCCGAGTAAACAAACTAAGGGATGGGTCAGTTAATGTGCAGTGGCAGACATTTAAAGAGCTAATTAATTATGCTTATATGAAATTTATCCCAATTAAAAAGACAGATCCCAGAAGAAAAATGAACAATCCATGGTTAAGGGAAAAAAAATTAAGTCATAGACTTAGGAAAAAAATTGCAGATGCTGGTTTAAATCGAAGGTAGACACGAAATGCTGGAGAAACTCAGCGGGTCAGGCAGCATCTCTAGAGAGAAGGAATGGGTGACGTTTCTGGTCGAGACCCAAAACGTCACCTGTTCCTTCTCTCCAGAGATGCTGCCTGACCCGTTGAGTTACTCCAGGATTTTGTGTCTAAGTCATAGACTTAAATCATAGACAGCATGGTGGCACAGTGATAAAGTTGCTGCCTTACAGTGCCAGAGACCCAGGTTCGATACTGACGAAGGGGGCTTATCTGTACGGAGTTTGGACGTTCTCCCTGTGACTTGCGCAAGTTATCTCCGGTTTCCTCCCGCACTCCAACGGTGTACAGGTTTGTAGGTCAATTGGTTCGGTTTAATCGTAAACTGTACCTAGTGCATGTAGGCTAGTCGGGTCGGTCGGCTGGTCGGCGCGGACTCGGTGGGTCGAAGGGCCCGTTTCCACGCTGTATCCAAACTAAACTAGACTGGAGGATATAAAGTGGCAAAGGCTAATGTTGGACAAGAGGAATGTGAATTTTACAAGAATCAGCAGAAACACCAAAAGGTTCATGAGGGAGAAAATTTGCAGGTAACGACAAAACAAATAGCAAGGGTTTTTACAGATATAAAAAATGCACTTACCAGGGTAAGTATGGGATGCCTAGAGACTGAGACTAGGGAATTAATAACAGTAAACAAGGCAATATCAGATAGTTAAAACAATAATTAAATTAAAGCAGTTTTCATAAGCTCACTTGTGTGTGAACTCTAGCGCTTTCTGATTTTGTTTCTAAATTCTATGTCCTGCCATGCCTAATTTATGCTACTTTCTTTAGCCTGAACAGGTCCATGGGCTATTTATTTGTACAAAGCAGTAGTGCTGTATGGAATATTGTGATTGAGACCACTGCAATCCAGTTAGCTCAATAATTTCTAGCCATTTCACTAAATTAGTTTCATGTATCCTGGTTGCCATTTTCTTTTACATATTACCCATTTTTCTTAAGTATTCCTTGGAATGAGGTAATATACAACTTCAAGGAATTGGCAAAAAATGCAACTCTATAACAGGATTTTATACCAGCTACTTCAGGATGAGATTTAAATCTCTAAGTTGCTTACACTAATTATATCCCCCCTGCCATTTTCAGAGGCATGAAAATTAATCTTTCATATTTGTCAGCAGAATCTACCTTACCCAATGTATAGGAAGGAACTGCAGATGCTGGTTTACACAAAAGATAGACACAAAATGCAAGAGTAACTCAACGGGACAGGCAGCATTTCTGGAGAGAAGGAATGGCTGACGTTTCGGGTCGAGACCCTTCTTCCACTGTTGAATGGGGGTCGACCCAAAACGTCACCCATTCCTTCTATCCAGAGATGCTGCCTGTCCTGTTGAGTTACTCCAGCATTTTGTGTCTATCTTACCCCATTATGTTATCACAAACAGAACAAAACTATAGGCGCTTTGATTCCTGAGCTCAAGAGTTTACTTTATTTATTTAGAGTCATACAGCAGGGAGTATGCTATGCCAAATGTAACTGAATGAGAAATAAAGCAAATCAATCTTGAAAAAGTTAAAGCATTCCCCAAAATCAAAGTCTTGAAATGCTTGTCATCTGCTCCAAAAATAAGAACATTGAGATCTAATTAGGTTGATAAGAATATTTATCAAGTGCAGCAGATGTATCCTTCTAACTCTTCCAAAAAGTATAATCTGGATGTATCATTCGGTTTGTGATCTGGTTCACTAACCCATTTTAATTTCTTCTCGCCCTCTTCTAGCTTTCTTCTACCCCCCTAAGAGGGAGGGTCCTGACTTAAAACATCGCCTTTCCACGTTCTCCAGAGACGCTGCCAGTCCTGTCAAGTTACTCCAGCGCTTTGTGTCCTTCTGTGTATTAATCAACATCTGCAGTTCCTAGTTTCTATTAACTCAGAGTACAAATCTGCACACAATCAATCTACTACATAGAAAGGAAGTCTAATGTGCCCAATTATTTCATTCGTTTATTGCCACGTGTACCGAGATAAAGTGAAAAACATTTGTTGCTTTTTTCAACAGAAATAAAGGACGAGAATTTCTCAAGCACTTGATGCAGAGACAGGTACCTGTTGTTTGTAATTATGACCTTGTTAAACATGCAAGTGTAATCAAATTGGGAGTTTTTTTCCACTCACCTATGATCAACAGAGGGTGCTTTTATGCAATATTCATATCCATGTATTTAAACAGAACAAATTTATCAATGCACATGTAAAACAGTCTGTAAAAAGGGGAACCACCAATCCACATTACTGAACTGAATGAAGATGGACACAAAATGCTGGATTAACTCAGCGGGTCAGGCAACACTTCTGGAGAAAACGAATAGGTGATGTTTGAGGTTGGAACCCTTCTACAGAAGACCAAAACAAAACATGGCCAGAAACAGACGACCCCAGGAAGATTGGAGCCCACAATGGCCCATTGTTGGCTTGGGAAGATAATAATAATAATAATAATAATAATAAACATTTATTTTATATAGCGCTTTTCCAGATGCTCAAAGACGCTTTACAAAAACAGTCATGACATAAAAACAAACAAACTGTCCTGACAGGTGAACTGAATAACATTGATTATCTTGTTACAATGGCACCTGTCAAGGGATGGGGTATATTAGACAGCAAGTGAACAGCCAGCTCTTGAAGTTGATGTGTTGGATGCAGGAGAAAAGACCTGAGCGACTTTGACAAGGGCCAAATTGTTATGGCCAGACGACTGGGTCAGAGCATCTCTGAAACGGCAAGGCTCGGGGGGTGCTCCCAGTCAGCAGTGGTGTGTACCTACCGACAGTGGTCCGAGGAGGGACAAACCACAGACCAGCGACAGGGTGTTGGGCGCCCAAGACTCATCAATGCGCAAGTGCAACAAAGGCTATCCCGTCTGGTTCGAACCGACAGAAGGTCTACTGTGGCACAAGTCACAGAAAATTTTAATGGTGGTCACGGGAGGAATGTGTCACAACACACAGCGCATCGCACCCTGCTGCGTATGGGGCTGCATAGCCGCAGCATGCCCATGATGACCCCTGTCCACCGTCTAAAGCGCCTTCATTGGGCATGCAACTGGACCTTGGAGCAGTGGAAGAAGGTCGCCTGGTCCGATGAGTCCCGTTTTCTTTTCGATCACGTGGATGGCTGCTTACATGTGCGCTGTTTACCTGGGGAAGTGATGGCACCAGGATGCACTGTGGGAAGACGACAAGCCGATGGAGGGAGTGTGATGCTCTGGGCAATGTTCTGCTGGGAAACCCTGGGTCCGGCCATTCATGTGGACATCAATTTGACACGTGTCACCTACTTAAACAATGTTACAGACCAGGTACACCCCTTCATGGCAATGGTATTCCCTGATGGCAGTGGCCTCTTTCAGCAGGATATGCACCCTGCCACACTGCACACATTGTTCGGGAATGGTTTGAGGAACATGATGAAGTGTTCACGGTGTTGCCCAGGCCTCCAAATTCTCCAGATCTCAATCCGATTGAGCATGTGCTGGATTGACAAATCTGATCCACAGCGGCTCCACTAACACGACTTGAAGGATCTGCTGCTAATGTTTTGGTGCCAGATACCACAGGACACCTTCAGGGGTCTTGTAGAGGCCATGCCTCGGCGGGTCGGCGCTGTTTTTGGCGCACACGGAGGACCAACAGCATATTAGGCAGGAGGTCATAATGTTTTGGTTCATCAGTGTATATATTGTTCGGTGTGAAAATGTTTCCCCTTAGATCCCTTTTAAATACTTTGCCCCTCGCCTTAAAACTATTTTGAGTTTGAGACACGCATACCTTGAGGAAAATACTTCACCTTATATGAGCCACATGATTTTGTTCAACCTATAAAAGATTATTCCCATCCGTCTGCACTCCAGGGAACAAAGTGCCTGCCTATCCAGCCTCTCAAGCCCTCCAGAACTGGTAACAACCTGAAAAATCTTGTCCCCACCCTTTCCAGTATTCTATAGCTGAGTGGCTAGAACTGTACACAGTACTCTAAATGTGGCTTTACCAATGCTTTGTATAGCTGTAACACAGCATCCCAACGCCTATACTCAATTGATGAAACAATCATGCAGAAACAAAGAACTGTAGATGCTTGTTTATACCAAAGATAGACACAAGATGTTGGAGTAACTCAACGGATCAGGCGGTATCTCTGGAAAAACTATGGATGACATTTAGGATTGGGGATCCTTCTTCAGACGGCAAGCATGCCACGGGTCTATTTCATCACCCTGTTCAGGTAATCTTCAGGTAACTATATACCTGTGCCCCTAGGTCTCTATCCTACTAGAGTCCCCAAGGCCGTACAATTTTCTGTGCAAGTCCTGCCCTGGTTTGTCTTACCAAAATGCGCAGCTGATCAAGTTCCCATTTTAATCATAGATAACTTTCTTCACTGTCCACTATACCACCAAATTTATTATCTTCAAAAATACTAACTATGCCACCTACATTCACATCCAATCATTAATATACATAACGAACAATAGTGGACCCAGCACAAATCCTCATTGCACACCACTCATTGCAGGCTGAAAAAACAACCCTCTACTGCACCACCATCCTGTCTCCTACCTTCAAGCTAATTTTGTATTCAATTGGTTAGTTCAACCTGAATCCCACCTTCCAGACTGGCCTGCCATGCGGCCCCTTTCAAATGTCTTGCTAAACTCCACAACTGACAATATCTACCAAACTGTCCCCCTTATCATTAATCTTAGTCACCTCTTCAAATAATCCAATTAAATTTGATACATAACTTCCCTTGCACAGAGCTGTATCAACTATCCCCAATCAGTCTTGGCATTTCCAAATGCATGTAAATCCTATCTAAAATCTGAAATAATTTGGCAACAGAACAATATTAACAGAAGTTTTGTTGAATGCCAGATTTTGAGATGTTATGCACATTATTAATGTTTAATGAAACATCTGGATCCAACTGTACTGGCTACAGAATCCACAAAGAGCTGACCACAACAAAACTTGCCAGACCCAATATCATTGACAAATTGACCCTCGTTATTAAATGAACTTCACAGCAGCTTCATTCACAGCTTCAGTGGAAGGTCACAAATTCATAGCTAATCTCATCACATCAACTTCAAGTTTAACAAAGCCAGTGCACTTAAATACCACTGCAGCGAAGGACATTACAAGTACTTTTAGTACAAGGCTTGGGTCAATGTTTAACATGCCAAGCCTGACATTAATTTATCATTCATGATGCAATTAGCGAACTTGAATACTTCCAACAAGCTCAATTTCCAGATACTATCGGCAACATATATTATCCTCTTCCAAACCAAATTCTCTCACATTAATTACTCCTGAAATGGATTTCAGCAGATCCTTAACTGTATGTGATCTGTAAAATTTGTTTCTGATAGATTTCATACTGTAAAAACTCTTTACTCTTCTTCCACTTCGGGACTGAAAATGACTTGATCCGATTCCAGTTTCATTACTGAGGCTAAACGGAGACCTGCAAACTTTGCCACAATGGAACAAAGTGGCACAGTGGTGCTGCTGGTAGAGAGCTGTTGCCTCACAGCGTCAGTGCCGGGTGCTATCCGTGTGAAGTTTGCACTTTCTCCCTTGCCTTTCCTCCAGGTGCTCTGGTTTCTTCCCACATAGTCATATAGCATGGAAAGAGGCTCTTCAGCGCAACCCATCCATGCTGACCTCCAAACCTTTCTAATAAATGTACCTGTCCAAATGTCTTTCAAGTGTGATTATTGTCCAGACTCAAGATGCGTCAAGAGTACCTCAAGTACCTCCTCGAGCAGCTCATCCCATGTACCCACCACCCTGTGAAGAAATTGCCCCTCAAATTCTTATTAAATCTTTCCCCTCATATATTAACCATGCACTCTGGTTCTTGATTCCCCTACCCTGGGTAAAGACTGTGCGTTCACCCTATATATTCCCCTCATAACTTTGTACACCTCTATACGATCACCCCTCAGCCTCCTTTGCTCCAAAGAATAAAGTCCTAAACTGCCCAATCTCTCCCTGCATCTCAGTTCCTTAAGTCCTGTCACCATCCTCATAAATCTTCTCTGCACTCTTTCATCTTTACGACATCCTAAAAACTATGCGGGTTCGCAGGTTAATCGGCCTCAGTAAATTTGCCCCAATTCCGTAGGAAGTGAATAAGTGGGATAACATATAACTAGCATGAACAGGTGATCGATGGTCAGTGTAGGCCTGTTGGCCCAAAGGACAGTTCCATACAGTATCGCCTAAACTAAAAAACAAAATGAACTTAATGGGGTGGCTCTGTGGAGAGTATAGAATTTTGTACTGTTTACACTTACTGGCCTGACAAATGAACTTGCGGTTCTCAAAGCCATTCCAAATACTCCTCCATTTTTAGTAGAAATATGCTAAGGAATTCGTATGACTTTGTCAGGGTGAAACATTTTTAAGGTTTTGAGAACATTGAGGGAGTGGCAGAGTTGCTGCCTTAGAGCACCAGAGACCCTGGTTCGAACATGACTACGGGTGCTTGTCTGTACAGAGTTTGTACATTCCCCCTGTGACCTACGTGGGTTTTCTCTAGGATATCCATTTTCCTCCCACACTCCAAATACGTGCAGGTTTGTAGGCTAATTGGTTTGGTATAATTGTAAATTGTTTGGTGTAATTGTAAATTCCCAGGCAGGTATTCCTGGCAATAATGCAGAAGTTGCAGGATCAATTTATCCCAAAGAGGAGAAAAGATTCTAAGGGGATTAAGAGGCACCCATGGCTGACAAGGGAAGTCAAGAACAGCATAAAAATAAAAGAGAATAAGTACAACATAGCAAAGAAGAGTGGGAAGCCAGAGGATTGGGACTCTTTTAAAGAGCAACAGAAGATAACTAAAAGGGCAATACGGGGAGAAAAGATGAGGTACGAGGGTAAGCTAGCCAATAATATAAAGGAAGATAGTAAAAGCTTTTTTAGGTATGTGAAGAGGAAAAAATAGTCAAGGCAAATGTGGGTCCCTTGAAGACAGAAGCAGGGGGAACAAGGAAACGGCAGACGAGTTGAACCGGTACTTTGGATCTGTCTTCACTAAGGAAGATACAAATAATCTCCCAGTTGTTCTAGTGGCCAGAGATCCTAGGGCTATGGAGGAACTGAAGGAAATCAACATTAGGCAGGAAATTGTGTTGGGTAAACTGATGGGACTGAAGGCTGATAAATCCCCAGGGCCTGATGGTCTGCATCCCAGGGTACTTAAGGAGGTGGCTCTAGAAATTGTGGACGCATTGGTGATCATGTTCCAATGTTCTATAGATTTAGGATCAGTTCCTGTGGATTGGAGGGTAGCCCACTTTTTAAGAAAGGAGGGAGAGAGAAAACGGGAAATTATAGACCAGTTATTCTGACATCAGTGAAGGGGAAGGTGCTGGAGTCAATTATAAAAGACGAAATTGCGTAGCATTTAGATAGCAGTAACAGGATCGTTCCGAGACGGCATGGATTTACGAAGGGGAAATCATGCTTGACTAATCTTCATGGAATTTTTTTGAGGATGTAACTAGGAAAATTGACAGGGGAGAGCCGGTGGATGTGGTGTTCAGAAAGCCTTTGACAAGGTCCCACATAGGAGATTAGTGGGCAAAATTAGAGCGCATGGTATTGGAGGTAGGGTACTGACATGGATAGAAAATTGGTTGACAGACAGAAAGCAAAGAGTGGGGATAAATGGGTCCCTTTCAAAATGGCAGGCAGTGACTAGTGGGGTACCGCAAGGCTCGGTGCTGGGACCGCAGCTATTTACAATATACATTAATGACTTAGATGATGGGATTAAAAGTACCATTAGCAAATTTGCAGATGATACCAAGCTGGGTGGTAGTGTGAACTGTGATGAAGATGCTATGAGGTTGCAGGGTGACTTGGACAGGTTGTGTGAGTGGGCGGATGCATGGCAGATGCAGTTTAATGTGGATAAGTGTGAGGTTATCCACTTTGGTGGTAAGAGTAGGAAGGCAGATTATTATCTGAATGGTGTCAAGTTAGGAAAAGGGGACGTACAACGAGATCTGGGTGTCCTAGTGCATCAGTCACTGAAAGGAAGCATGCAGGTACAGCAGGCAGTGAAGAAAGCCAATGGAAAGTTGACCTTCATAACAAGAGGAGTTAAGTATAGGAGCAAAGAGGTCCTTCTGCAGTTGTACAGGGCCCTAGTGAGACCGCACCTGGAGTACTGTGTGCAGTTTTGGTCTCCAAATTTGAGGAAGGATATTCTTGCTGTTGAGGGCGTGCAGGGTAGGTTTACCAGGTTAATTCCCGGAATGGCGGGACTGTCGTATGTTGAAAGACTGGAGCGACTAGGCTTGTATACACTGGAATTTAGAAAGATGAGAGGGGATCTTATCGAAACATATAAGATTATTAAGGGGTTAGACACGTTAGAGGCAGGAAACATGTTCCCAATGTTGGGGGAGTCCAGAACCAGGGGCCACAGTTTAAGAATAAGGGGTAGGCCATTTAGAACGGAAATGAGGAAAAACTTTTTCAGTCAGAGAGTTGTAAATCAGTGGAATTCACTGCCTCAGAAGGCAGTGGAGGCCAATTCTCTGAATGCATTCAAGAGAGAGCTAAATAGAGCTCTTAAGGATAGCGGAGTCAGGGGGTATGGGGAGAAGGCAGGAACGGGGTACTGATTGAGAATGATCAGCCATGATCACATTGAATGGTGGTGCTGGCTCAAAGGGCCAAATGGCCTACTCCTGCACCTATTGTCTATTGTGCCTAGAGTGTATAGGATAGTGTTAATGTGCGGGGATCGCTGGTCGGCGCGGACTCGGTGGGCTGAAAAGCCTGTTTCCGTGCTGCATCTCTAAACTAAACTTTCTTAAATATGTTCGTATATCCAGAGACAGAGTGACTGCGGATATTAGAATGTGGATGAAAGCAAACTGCTAGAAGAACTCTGCATCAAGCAGCAACCATGGAGGTAAAGGGCTGGTTGACACTTTGGATTGAGACTCTGCAGAAAACTCAAGGGCTAAATAGCCTCCTATGTCATGAGAAATACAAAGTCTATTTCAATTTATCAATGTTGAGATCTGGAACACAGAACATTCATGACCCACTGAGTTCTTCCTGCACTTTGTTTTTGTTCAGGATTCCAGCATCTGCAGTTTCTTATCTCTAAAAAAAATGTTCTACTGTCAGCCACAAAACGCAGCAGATTTGAATTAAATAGTATGACATCAATCTGGTGTTGATCAAACAAACGCCTCTGATTATGTTCCATCTATTATTCCCAAAGGTAACTATTGAATCAGTGCTGAGATGTGCGGCCTGGGAGCTGTCTTTTAATACAAAGTGTGGTTGCTTGAAATCTGGAGTAAAACCCGAAAACAACTCCTTGCTGGGTCAGGCAGCAAACATGCAGGAATAAAACAGTTGCCATTGATAAAACAGCTGCAATGGTTGCCTAGCCAACCATTGAAGGAAGCTCATTAATTTGGAATCCCTTTTAGAAGAAGCCAAATCCAAACAAAGTAACATTAAAGGTTTGGGATTAAAACAGAAAATGCTGGCAATTCTCAGCAGGTCAGGCAGCATCAATGGAGAAAAACACAATTTCCTGCTCTTGACTACCCATTCAATATTCTTGATGCATCTCACTTGTGAAATATACTTTATCCCCACACATCCCCAACTGCCCATTCTTTTGTATCTGGATTAAATACATACTCAAATCCTTTAAGAAAGAAAAGTAAATAGGAGGAAAGTGCTGGAGGAACTCAGCAGGTCAGATACCATATTTGGAGGAAATGAATAGATAACATTTTCCTCAGACTGCCCGACCCAAAATGTCAAGTGCCCATTCCCTCCAAGGATGCTGCCTGACCTGCTGAATTCCTCCAACACTGTTTTGCTCAAGATTGCAGCATCGGCAGTTCCTGGTAAATATGAGTAGACCACTAGCCCCCTCAAGCCCAACGACCTTTCAATATCATGGCTAATCTACGCTGGCCAATACCTATTTCTTATAGCCCTCTGTTCTTGGATCTTTCTAATACAGTATTCAGCAATTTCCACTTTAAATATTTTTAATGATCTGACAATCCCTCTGAGGAAGAAAACTCCAAAGGTTTGACATCCTCTGAGAAGGGATTTATGCACACCACAATTTTAATTAATCGGCCTCATCTTGGAATGACATCCCTCTGTGACACACTCACAACTAAAACCATCTCAACCATCTATCCTGTCAAGGCCCCATGAAACCTGCTTGAATAGGTCATCTTTCTTTCCAGGCCCTCAAAATACATCTGTGGTTCAAGTTTCAAAGCCTGTTCCATGTTTCTTCTTAGTGTTAATCACCTTAACACCGGGGACTGTTCATGAATTGGTCATTTTGTTTTTGCTGGGCTGAGTATGTGAAATCTTTTTAAGCAATTAGTCAGCTTCTGCTGTTCGGTCCTCCATCGGCATTTTCACAGACACATTGTTAATAATCTGTGCCATCATTTAAAATCAAATAATTAATGCAATAAAAAAGACCGCTGGATTGCAATTTTAAAAATAGGATGAATCACAGCTTTATTAAACAGCACAAGTGTTTTTATTGTTTTGGGAAAATGTATATTTATTCATGTGGAGACGAATCATAGGATATTGAGGGAGTGCAGCGTCACAGATTCACCAGGTTAATTCCGGGGTTGCCGGGACTGATATATGATGAAAGAATGGATCGACGGGCTTATATTAACTGGAATTTAGAAGAATGAGAGGGGATCTTATACAAACATATAAAATTCTTAAGGGATTGAACAGGCTAGATGCAGGAAAAATGTTCTTGATGTTGGGGGAGTCCAGAGCCGGGGTCACAGTTTAAGAATAAGAGGTAGGCTATTTAGGACTGAGATGAGGAAAAACCTTTTCACTCAGAGAGTTGTGAATCTGTGGAATTCTTTGCCACAGAAGGCGGTGTAGGCCAATTCATTGGATGTTTTCAAGAGAACGTTAGATATAGCTCTTAGGGCTAATGGAATCAAGGGATATGGGCAGAAAACAGGAACGGATTTTAGATGATCAGCCGTGATCATATTGAATGGTAGTGCTGGCTCGAAGGACCAAATGGCCTACTCCTGCACCTATTTCCTATGTTTCTAGGTACAGGCATCGGAGTGGTACTAGTCTGGAGAACCAATGCCACTCCACAAAGGAGCAACCGACTTGCTTATGTGAGACAGTCAAAATTATCATACATAATTATCATTACTTGTTTTTCTCCAGAAGTTGCAGAAAGACTGGTAGAGCCATCTGGTCATTATCAACAGATTATGACTGGCGCTTTCAATTACAGCTGCCTCAATGCTATTGTGATGTCACAGAAGCCAAAGTCAAGGCACCACAGCAACCTATGAGGTGCAAGTGAAAAGAGGGCTTTTTTTGTAATAACATGTTTCAGAAACTTGGGAGAGGAATAGTGGCACATCTAGTTGAGCTGCTGCCTCACAGCACCAGAGACCCAGCTTCGATCTTGACCTTGAGATGCTGTCTTTGTGGAGTTTGCACATTCTCCCTGTGACCACTTGGGTTTCCTCCGGTTGCTCCGGTTTCCTCTCACATCCCAAAGATGTGCAGGCATGTAGGTTAGTTGTCCTCTGTAAATTGCCCCTAGTGTGCAGGGAGTGAATGCAAAAGTGTGATGCATAGAATCATAGAATGTGTGTGAAAGGGTGATGGATGGTTGGTGTCGACTCGATAGGCCACAGGTCCTGTTTCTATGCTGTCTTTTAATCAATCAATAAAATTGTTGTTATGCCTGAAAAGATGGGGGAAAATATCTATAAACAGATAAAGAAAACCAGTAATTTTATCTATAAAGTGGCGGTTGAAGAAAGTTGTTTAAGATGGAAGAAAGGTGAATACATGTTTTGCAGCCTTTTGAGATAACAGGGATAAATTAATGGCTCTAGATAGCAGGATCAGACATTACATCTGAAGTGAAATGCCAGCAGGTTACTTAAGTAGCAAAATGTCAGAGGCAGGCAGGAATCACTTTTACCCATAAAAGAGCAGTGGCTGACTCGCACCACAGGCAGTGCTACTGGCTAAAAGCTCCAGGGAACCCCTTCCCCCCATTCAATCCTAATCTTGTTTTTTGCGGTTGCAGCTCCTAGACTGTGGAACAGCATCCCTCTCCCCATCAGAACTGCCCCCTCCATCGACTCCTTTAAGTCCAGGCTCAAAACCTATTTCTACTCCCTAGCGTTTGAGGCTCATTGAGGAGGCGCTGTGAACTGTTTGCGTGCTACTGTATGTTTCATTTTTTTTCCTTAGTACCTAATCAGATGTACAGCACTTTGGTCAACGTGGGTTGTTTTTAAATGTGCTATACAAATAAAATTGACTTGACTTGACTTGACTTGTTTGCTGTCTATGTAGTCTGCAGGTTCTCCCAGCAACTGTGTGAGTTTGTATCTCTACCTCATTTTCCACCTAATTCCAAATATACACTTTTGTTTAGGAAGGAACTGCAGATGCTGGTTTATACCAAAGATAGACACAAAGTGCTGGAGTAAGACAGTGTGACCCACCTCTGGAGAAAAAGGGATGGGTGGCATTTCGGGTCGGGAAAAAGGGTCTGACGAAGAATCCCAACCTGAAATGTCACCATTCATTTTCTCCAGAGATGTTGCCTGTCCCGTTTGAGTTACTCCAGCATTTTGTATCTATTTACAATTTAGTCTCGTTGGCTACCTACTGCAGGTAAGAGGCAAAGTTGATTGGCATGAGAGAACAGGTTGTTGGGCGACAGGAATAAAAAGAGGGGAAATGGAGCAAATGGAATAGTTCAGTTGAAAGCAGGTATGGATCCCAATGGGCTGAATTATGTTGTAATTAGTAAGTAAATACAGGGGGTAACTGGTTTTCCAAGAGAGCGTGCCAAATATCACACCAGACTGAGGATTATATAGGATTTTAGAAGCTCATTCTTTAGATACAATTCTATCCTGCACAATGCAAATTAATAAGGTACTCAAATGAAGAAAAGCAGTGAATCATGGGCCTCCACTGGGAAATGTGAGAAGGAAACGGCAGTGCAACTGCTGGCAACAAATGTTTCCAGTTCATGAGGAATCAACAAAAGGAGGAATTAAGTACGAGATGTAGCTCAAAGGTATCCAATTATAAACTGAAACAGTTTACAACCATCACCTCTCTGATAATCAATGTAATCTTGGACAGGTTTTCCTCAAAGAACATTGATACATAAAGTTGCAATTTGGGAACAATAAGAAAAGCTCGGTAACTTGAATCAAAGCTGTAAAACAAATAAAATCATAAATAAAAAGAAATTGCTGGGCTAACACAATCAAAGTTTCCAAAATATTTGCATTTTACTTCTGCAATTATTTCAATGGGAGGAAGAATAAAATGAGTAGAGACGAGAGACTACAGAAGCTGAAAAGGGACTGTTGGAGGAACTCAGCAGGTCAGGCAACAGCTGTAGAGAGAAATGGACAGATGACCTTTAGGGTTGGAACTCTTCTTCAGACAGAATCAGAATGAAGGATTGTCCCAACCCGAAACAATGTCATAGAAACATAGAAAATAGGTGCAGGAGGAGGCCATTTGGCCCTTCGAGCCAGCACAGCCATTCATTGTGATCATGGCTGATCATCTACAATCAGTAACCTGTGCCTGCCTTCTCCCCCATATCCCTTGATTCCACTAGCCCCTAGAGCTCCATCTAACTTTTTTTTTTTTAATTCATCCAGTGAATAGGCCACCACTGCCTTCTGTCTGTCCATTTAATTCCATGGATTCTGTCTGGCTTTGAGTTCCTCTGGCAGTTTGATCTTAGTACACTGTAAGCAATATAATAAACGTGAGAGGAAAAAAAAGTTCAGTGTGTGTACAATGTTTACATATTCTGTTGTGCTGCTACAAGTAAGAATGTAATTATTTTATCTGGGACATATGACAATAAAACACTTGACTAAATAAACATGGCAGAATTGCACAGAACACATGGATAATATTAATGGAAGTGGTGAGCGTGAACACAGATGAAAGATAGGACTACAAATTAACCAAAGATAGACACAAAAAGCTGGAGTAACTCAGCAGATCAGGCAGCATCTCTGGAGAAAAGGAATACATGACGCTTTGGGTCGAGACCCTTCTTCAGACTTCAGTCTGAAGAAGGGCCCAACCTGAAACGTCACCTATTCCTTTTCTCCAGAGATGCTACCTGGCCCGCTCATTTACTCCAGCTTTTTGAGTTTATCTTCTGTGTAAACCAGCATCTGTAGTTCCTTCCAATATGGTACAAATTAACCAGTCTGGTGAGGGATAAATATCGACCAGGATATGTTGTTTCAAACCCTGTTGTTCTGTTTGTTCATAGGATGTCTGACAGTAGAAACATCTACTGCCAATCCTTTATTCCACCTGAACCAAGGGGTTTAGGTCAAACATGTTTAGCCGATTTCATTCCCTGAAGAACAGTGGTGAAGTATTGAGGCATTTGCAATAACCCAGTAGATTTATATTTATCATTACCCAGTTTACCATGGTAGGCATTGAAACCATATCCATGGTTTGGAACACTAACTACTAGTCCAGTAACTTAACCACTACACTACAGCACTCTACCGTGTGGTGGATCTTTCACATAAACCTAAGATGACATAAATCTTCGGTTTAATGCTTCTTGCCAGTGAGACATTGAAGTTTAGTAAATCAGTAATGCTCTCATGCATCACCATGGATTATGGTCTCAAGTGTTTGAAAAACTCAATTACTACCTATTGAATCAGAGGTAAGAGTATCGAGACTAAGCCAAAGCAAACACTGAAGCAGGTTAATTTATTTTACTTACCCATTTTGAACTTTAAATTCTAGACAAGACGAAGCTTTGAACACAACTGCATGTCCAATAAGTATTTTCAATCTCCAGTTATCACACCAGAATCATAAACACCCCAGAGCATTTTCTTTAGTCTTTTTTGCCCTCAATGCAATTTTTAAAACATGCTTTTCAGAGGGTATTGGATAGACACACAGATAAGCGGGGAAGGGTGGGATATGGACCGTGTGCAGGCGGAGGAAGTAGGTTTATCCTGACAACATGTTCGGCACAGACGTTGTGGGCCAAAGGGCCTATTCCTGTGCTGTGCTATGTGAAATAACCATTAATTTACATTAATAGATTCATATACAATAAGGTTTAAATCATGTAGCAAGTTTCCCCAAGCAGCAATTTTGAATGAATGCAATGGACAATTTTTCAGCAATAAAATAAGGTTATGCTTCATAAGTAACATACAGCTGGCTGTAAAGTGCTTTGGGATATCCTGAAAGAACATTTGGAAATGAAAGATTTTATTTTCTTATTTTGAGAAGGCCTGTTTACTTTAGTTTTAAAGGTACAGCATGGAAACTGGTTCTGCGGCCCTCTGAGTCATACAAAAACAGGGATGTATTGCTGAGGCTTTATAATGTGCTGGTCAGACCATTCGGGGTATTGTGAGCAATTTAGGCCCTAAATCTGTGTCAGGATATGCTGGTGTTGGAGAGGGTTCAAATGAGATTTATGAGAATGATTCCAGGAATGAGTGGGTTTACATATGATGAGTCTCTGGGCCTCCTGTACTCGCTGCAGTTTAGAAGAATAAGGGGAATCTCATTGAAACTTACTGAATAATAAAAGACCTCAATAGAGTGGATGTGGAGAGGATGTTTCCACTAGGGGGAGGGTCCAGGACCAGAGGTCATAGCCTTAGAATAAAAGGACATACCTTTAGGAAGGAGATGAGGAGGAATTCTTTTACTCAGAGGGTGGTGAATCTGTGGAATTCATTGCAACAGAAGGCTGTGGAGGCCGTCATTTGGTATTTTAAGGCAGAGATTGATAGATTCTTGATTAGTACAGGTGTCAGGGGTTATGGGGAGAAGGCAGGAGAACGGGGTTGACAGGGAAAGATAGATCGGCCATGAATAAATGGTGGAGGAGACTTGATGGGCCGAATGGCCTAATTCGGCTCCTATCACTTCTGAACATGAATTTCCAACTGCTGATGCAGCATTAACCCCTTCAATTTCTCCACTCTTGTCACCCATCTTAAAATTTTGCATCTGCTTTAAAGCACACCTTGGCATCATAATGTATGCATGAATAAACAAGCTGCTAAAATCTCAATATAATACTATTTTTCCAGAGTAGTCAATTTAACGTTGCTGTTTCTACAAAGGATATACACTTTTCAATGTATTTGCACAATGCACCAACTTCAAAAGTTTTTACTTGTCACCGCTCTCTTCTCGATACACAAAGGGTTATATATTACAGCATTTAGGCACATTTCAAAAATGTTCATTTGGAATGAATCACCCCCCGTTGCGATGCCAACTGCAAGCAATGTGGCCACTGTGAAGCGGTGGGTCAAGGGAATGCTACTCAGCTGCAGAACAAAACCTGCAGTAATAGACAGCAAACCAAGTGGACCCGAGAAATTCAGAAAAATAAAAAAAAGACTCATTGGTACAGAAACTAATTATTTTCTTGAACCTTTCAACAATAATGCCTCTGAAACGGCCTGCAATTAGTCATAGAAACATACATAGAAAATAGGTGCAGGAGGAGGCCATTTGACCCTTCGAGCCAGCACCACCATTCATTGTGATCATGACTGATCATCCACAATCAGTAACCTGTGCCTGCCTTTTCCCCATATCCCTTGATTCCATTAGCCCCTAGAGCTCTATCTAATTAACTCTCTTTTAAATTCATCCAGTGAATTGGCCTCCACTGCCTTCTGTGGCAGAGAATTCCACAAATTCACAACTCTCTGGGTGAAAAAGTTTCTTCTCACCTCCATAACAACACCTGTGCAAAAAAAGTCCAAAGTCCTTAATGCAACCAAAGACACACCATAGCTCATACTTGAGGTTAGTATTGTGTAGGAATGAGGAACAGAGACAGAAGAGATTGCAGATGCTGGAATCTTGAGTGAAAAAAAGTGCTGGAGGAAGATAGACACAGAATGCTGGAGTAACTCAGAGGGCCATGCAGCATCTCTGGAGAAAGGAATAAGTGAAGTTTCGGGCTGAGACCCTTCTTCAGACTGAGAGTCAGGGGGGAGGAAAACAGTGCTGGAGGAACTCTGCACTTTGCTGGAATAAATGCTAGCCTTATCAGGGACACCAACTGTCAAATTATATGACATGGCCCTCTCCTCGCACATCACTACTGCTTCCAATCGAAGATAGTGAGGTGGGGAGAGTTAAAAATCACAGAATCATTTGCACACTGGTTCAAAACTGGTAGCAAAATGAGTTAAGGCAAAATAGTCAATAAAGTAGCAAAGAAATGATGGCTGGATACAAATTAACTGGTGTTCTCCAGTACAGTGTAACTAACCCACACAGGGTCTTCCTGCAACAATGAGCAACATTCACCACATAGCCCAGCAGACATCTTGCAGGGCAAAGAGAGAGCAACAAAATATACAAATAAACGTGTGACAATTAAAAAATGGGAAATGCTGTGTAATATGTGTAAATGCTGTGAGGGGGAGAGTGTCGTGGCTGGGCTGAGGAAGACAGGATAGGTGCTGAGGCAAAGAAGGTGAGTGGGGAGGGAGACTGGGTGCCAAGGGGGATTCGGTGCTGAGGGAAAGAGGATAGGTGCTGATGGAGGGAGGAAGACACAAAATGCTGGAGTAACAGGCAGCATCTCCGGAGAGAAGGAATGGGTGACATTTTGGATCGGGACCCTTCTTCAGACAAGGGTGCTGATGTAGGAGGATGGGTGTTGAAGGAGAATAGCTGCTGAGGGAGGGTAGGTGCCTAAAGGAGACTAGCTGCTGAAGGAGGGTGGGTGCTGAGGGAAGGAGGGTGGGTGCTGAGGGAGGGAGGGTGGGTGCTGAGGGAGGGAGCGTGGGTGCAGCGGGAGCATGGGTGCTGAGGGAGGGTGGGTGCTGAAGGAGGGTGGGTGCTGAGGGAGGGTGGGTGCTGAGGGAGGGTGGGTGCTGAGGGAGACTAGCTGCTGAAGCAGGGTGGGTGTTGAGGGAGACTAGCTGCTGAAGGAGGGTGGGTGCTGAGGGAGGCTAGCTGCTGAAGGAGGGTGGGTGCTAAAGGAGGGTTGGTGCTGATGGAAGGGTGGGTAAGGGAGGGTGGGAGCAGGAGGGTGGGTGTTGAGGGAGACTAGCTGCTGTAGGAGGGTGGGTGCTGAAGAAGGGAGGGTGGGTGCTGAGGGAGGGTGAGTGCTGAAGGAGGGTGGGTGCTGAGGGAGGGTGAGTGCTGAAGGAGGGTGGGTGCTGAAGGAGGGTGGGTGCTGAGGGAGGGTGGGTGCTGAAGGAGGGTGGGTGCTGAAGGAGGGTGGGAGCTGAAGGAGGGTGGGTGCTGAAGGAGGGTGGGTGCTGAAGGAGGGTGGGTGCTGAAGGAGGGTGGGTGCTGAAGGAGGGTGGGTGCTGAAGGAGGGAGGGTGGGTGCTGAAGGAGGGAGGGTGGGTGCTGAAGGAGGGAGAGTGGGTGGGAGCCGAAACCGTGTGCTTACCTATCCCGGGCGCCACATAGATGAAGTAGAGGCAGGAGGAGGAGAGCGAGAAGAGGAAGATGAAGGCGAAGAAGGAACGGTTGGAGAGCCGCACCACTCTCTTCAGCATCCTGCCGCCGGCTCCGCTCCTCACGGGGGGGGGGGGGGGGGAGGGGGAGGGGGGAAGGTGTTAACACTGCGGAGGGGGCATGGCGGCCGGCCCGGGCCCGTCTCTCTCTCTCTCTCTCTCTGTCTGTCTGCCTGCCTGTCCGCCCGCCCGCCGCGGGTGCGCTGCTCGAGCCCCGGGCGGGAGGTGGGGGGGAGGGGGCACCTCGCGCGAACCGAGTGGCGTCGTCCGCGTCCTCGAGCCGCGGGCGGGAGGGAGGGAGGGAGAGAGGGGGCGGGGCCAACGAGAGGCGGGGCCCGCACAGTCGTCATGGAGACCCTCTGTTGCGTCACATGCGCACGCAAGGGCACGCGCGTAGTGACGTTGGAAGCCGTTGTTGGGCGCGGGCGCGGGCGCGCGCGAGGGTTGTCGTTGGGGGAGGGGGAGCAACGGGCGGCGGGGCAGAGATACTAGTGACGTCAGGTAGGGGGTGGACAGAGGGACCAGTGTCGTCATGTGGGGGAGGAGGCGGCGGGCGTGACCAAAGATACTAGAGGAACAAGTTGGCCAACTCCGTTGAAATCGCCCATACTGAAGTGTAGTACGCAAAGGAGCGTAACGTCCGCCATTTTAGTAAGCAAACCCGCCGTTCTGGATCTGGTTCTGGTTGATTACTGCGCAAACACCTCATAAGTGGTTATCTCGCGCAGGTCGGAGTGCCTGCGACCGCAGGTCGCTATGCCTCTCGCAGTGCAATCAGTGTTTTGGGGGAGCAGTACGTGTGATGATATCATTAAAATGCAGAATATATCTTATCTATCAATTCACAGATTTTTGTTATTTTTCTTTTGAAATGTTTCTGTGAGTTTCTGCCTACTAAAATGCCTACATAACATACTACGGTTTTTAGGGTCGAGTCGTCTATCTTGTTCCTCTAGTATCTTTGGGCGTGACTCAGCCCTCACAAGGTGGCACAATGGATCAAGGTCGTCCAGAGTCTGAAGGGGGGTAGGAGGGCAGGAACGGGGTACTGATTGTGGATGATCAGCCATGATCACATTGAATGGCCGAATGGCCTACTCCTGCACCTATTGTCTATTGAAAACAGGCCTTCGGCCCACTGAGTCCATGCAGACTAGTGATAGCTAGCACCAACCTACACACTAGGGACAATTTACAATTTTACCTAAACCAATTAACCTACAAACCTGCATGTCTTTGAAGTTTGGGAGGAAACCTGAACACCCAAGAAAACCCATGCTGTTGATATAATGCTGTTCTTCATTGTCACTTAATAAATTTATTACAAATATCTACCCAGTACGGTGGTGGAAAGGAAGAAACGTACAAATGTTACAAGTGAAAAGCCAACATCATCTTATCCAACCACGTGTAAACCGATACCATTCTTTAAATCACTGTTATTTTATACGCAGTAACGGAGATTTCCAAGGCAATCAGAAACGATCGACTTGATTTATGATGGATTGATTGTGCACTTAACTATCTTTTCTTAGTTTCAGTAACGTTCCCACTTCAAAGCCTCGGCCAGATTTATCTCAAAACTGAAATGGTGAAATGTCAAAGGACATTGTTTATACTGAGCGCACACACACTCTCATGCACAGATACACACACAGACGACACCTGCATCTGAATCTTAGATGAGAAGAAGGGTACCAGTCCGAAACGTCGCCCATCATTTCTCTCCAGAGATGCTGCCTGACCCGGCGCTACTCCAGCACTTCGTGTCTGCCTTCTATGGACTCTGTTTGATCCACTCTTGCTTAGTTATGGTGAGGTGCAGATGCAATGAAAATCTTGCCTGCAGCAGCATCACAAGTGAATAGCCTCAGACAACACATAAAAATGTCAATTATACATAAAATTACATAAATTCTACAAGAGTGAAAAGAAAATTCACTGCAAGAAATAAGACATTACAGTGAGACACTCCAAAGACGTACAGATTTGTTGGTTAATTGATTTCTGCAAATTGCAAATTGTTCATATGGTGTAGGATAGTGCTAGCGTATAGGGCTCACTTGCACGGCCAGCGAGGTCACGACCCCTGACCCGTAATGTTGCCATGCAACGCCTTCTGGAGGACAAGCGGTGTACTGGAGGCAAGCACTTACTATGGCTGCCAGTACAGCAGGACCGTCTTTGGTCCCAGCAGGCGTTGAATTGTCACAATTTTTTGCCAGAATTCTGCCAGAGACTCTGAAGCCAAAATTGCCACCAAACTTTGAACACCTCAGTCCCAACCAAAACTCGTTATGAATGGCACCACATAATTACAGTGCTTAATCACATCAGGCTGCTTAACTTCATCCCAAAAAACTTAGTACAGTTGCAAACCTCACACTACATACCACAACATGCATACACTGCCTGTTGAACCATGTCAATCTCACCACCCCAGTATAATCCACAACACATCCTCATTCTTGTAGAAGACAAGTTTCTGCAATTAGAGGTAGCAAGAACTAATGGAATGGGAGAGACTTTCCTGCAGAGCCTGACCCCCATGGAGGATACAACGTTGGACAGAGAGACATTAGACAGGGCTGGATGAACATTTGAATTG
Source organism: Rhinoraja longicauda (assembly GCF_053455715.1). NCBI lineage: Eukaryota > Metazoa > Chordata > Chondrichthyes > Rajiformes > Arhynchobatidae > Rhinoraja > Rhinoraja longicauda. Next base: position 70,440,717 of record NC_135956.1, read on the forward strand.
CCAAGGCATAAACGACTATAAATGAAGTAAATATAGCTAGGTTGTTGATGATTGGCAGGACATGATGGGCCAAAGAGTATGTTTGGTGCTATATTCTTCTATGATTCTATGAAATGCTACTTGACTGCTGAGTGTTCTCACTATTCTTTATTTTTTGTTTCAAATTCTTCTTTTTCCTTTTGGAAATAAAGGGCAAAACACCGTTTGACATACAGCATTTTAATTTTCTATGTTTTATGCATCAGCACTCTTGTAACTCTTTACAGTGATATTTAGCAGAATGTTAACATTTTTCTAAATAAATCCGTTTATGTTTTAATTCTTTGTATCAAAGTAAATAATTCATCTCATAGCTGAAAATAGATAGGATATATTCCTCAATATTTCTCTCCTTGTGAAGCAGACCTTTTTTTATTCAATTTTTCTATTTTGTTTCCACTTTTCTGGAAATGACTTATGGAATATGGTTCTCCCTGCTCTGGCTCTGAGCTCTGGTATTTTCTCCATAACCCGCAGCAACTTCTTTCCTACATTCTCCCTGCCTTTACTCATTGATTGGGTGGACTAATTTGTCCTTGTGTTATTTTGTGCCATTTGTCGTAGCATTCTTTGGGACCTCTTTCTATGGTGAAGATGATATTTAAGTTTAAGATGCTCTTTCGATGACAGATGATAAGCCAGATACCAGCTGCAGAACTCACAAATCACTGTTCCTTGGGGCTTGTAATAACCCCAGATGCAGGTTTAAACCAGAGAAAGACACGTATGCCAGAATAATTCAGCAGGTCAGGTAGCATCCCTGAAGAACGTGGATAGGCGATGTTTCGGGTTGGAACCCTTCTTCAGACTGATCTGAAGAAGGGTCCCGGCTCAAAACATCACCTGTCCATGTTCTCCCGGGTTGCTGTCTGACCTGCTGAGTTACTCCAGCACTTTGTGTCTTTCCTTAGGGTTTAATGAAAAAGAGCTTACTTATATTTTACAGTTCCTTTTTCTTGTTTTGGTACACAGGAGACCAATTGCAGTGGCTCTGGTTACATCTCAAAAGATATTCCAACAAAGCCTTTAAGGTTATGGATACCAGTGGTGGAAGGATTTCAATCAGCTCAATTAAATGCTGGAATTGGAAGACAATGGAGACAGGGAGTGTAGGCAGGCTGCATGAAGTTAAGGAGAAAAGGCTGGCCAAGGGTTTGACCTGACAAAATAATATAACGGAATCACACAGGCGGAGCAGTGAGAGAGGAGAACTTCTTCAAAGTGGACATACCTTACGGAGGTTTTGCAGTGGGACGGACAAAGTGTGTAGGAAAGAAGTGCAGATGCTGGTTTAAATCGAAGGTAGACAAAATGCTGGTGTAACTCAGCGGAACAGGCAGCACAAAATCTTACCATATTGACGGTATTTTCCAGGTAAGAACGTATGTGTTGCGTGTGACGAGTGTATGCCCGAGGCTTGCTTGTCCTCCAGAACGCTTGAGCGTCAGTGCGTCACACTCTTTGACGTTTTGACCTACCGTGTAAGGGCCCTGTAGGGTAATCATGGTCGGCACAGACTCGGTGGTTCAAAGGGCCTGTGTCCACGCTGTTCCTCTATAGTCTAAAGCCCAGAGAACAAGTCCACGGTAGTACAAGAGGTGGTCCGTAGTGTTCCATTGCCGAGGTAGGATTAGGGTTGTGTGGGTCAGTTCAAGAAACTGATGTTTGCTGGAAAGTAGCTGTTCCTGAACCCAGACGTGTGGGACTTCAGGCTTCTGTACGTCCTGCCCGACGGTAGCAGTGAGAAGAGGGAACGGTTCAGATGGTGGGGATCCTTGATGGTAGATGCCGCCTTCTTGAGGCAGCGCCTGGTGTAGATCCTGATCCAATTTTAAATCAATTCAGTACTTAACAATAAGTACTCATTTTGTTTCTTGTATGCCGAACAAGCCAGAGACAAAACCTGCCATATTAATTAAACATTTAATAGGCAACAGGACATTCCTGCTGCTTCCATCAATATTTTATACTGCGTGTTTTATTTGGACACGAGGCTATTTTATAAAGGCTTTATGAGGGATGGCAAAATGCCATTGAGTCGAGCATGGTAGTTAGCATGCAATGGGAATGTTTATTCATTTGTTTATTCATTTCTATATCTCTCAAAATCACCATCTATATCTCTCGTATCCCTTTCCCCTGACTCAGTCTGAAGAAGGGTCTCGACCTGAAATGTCACATGTTCCTTTTCTCCAGAGATGCTGCCTGACCCACTGAGTTACTCCAGCACTCTGTGTCTATCTTCGGTATAAACCAGCATCTGCAGATCCTTCCCACACACAATGCACAGTTGGCAAAGCTCCAGAGCTCTTCTCACTGAAGCTGGTCCTTCATAGGTGGTCCTCTCACCAACAGCAAGACCTTCAAGAACTAGAAAGGGTTGCTCTTAATCTTTAATTAGCATCCAGCATCAGACTCATTGTCACTCACATCAAACGTATAACCCTGTGACGTTCTCATTCTGTCGGGAATGAGTTTTCCGAGCAGCACAGATTTGAGCGAGTGATTCAGACTTGAGATAGAGCGCGGAAACACGCCCATCGGCCCATCGAGTCCGCGTCGACCGGTGATCACCCCGCAGACTAGCACTATCCTACACGCTAGGAAAAACTTACATTTTTTACCAAACGCAAATAATAGTCAATAGACAATAGGTGCAGGAGTAGGCCATTCGGCCCTTCGAGCCAGCACCGCCATTCAATGTGATCATGGCTGATCATTCTCAATCAGTACCCCGTTCCTGCCTTCTCCCCATACCCCCTGACTCCGCTATCCTTAAGAGCTCCATCTAGCTCTCTCTTGAATGCATTCAGAGAATTGGCCTCCACTGCCTTCTGAGGCAGAGAATTCCACAGATTTACAACTCTCTGACTGAAAAAGGTTTTCCTCATCTCCGTTCTAAATGGCCTACCCCTTATTCTTAAACTGTGGCCCCTTGTTCTGGACTCCCCCAACATTGGGAACATGTTTCTTGCCTCTAACATGTCCAATCCCCTTAATAATCTTCTATGTTTCGATAAGATCCCCTCTCATCCTTCTAAATTCCAGTATATACAAGCCTGTACATCTTTGGAGTTTGGGAGAAAACCGGAGCACCTTAGAGGAAACCTCTACAGTTCACGGGGAGAACGTACAAATAGCACTCGTAGTCAGGATTGAACCGGGGTCTCTGGCGCTGTCACGCAGTAACTCAACACTGCCACCCAACCCCTGGTTTCTTGATGACAGGCAAAAAAATATAGTCGAAAGGATTTTCAATGGTGCTTTTATTATCATTTGTGCGGAGTGCAAATGCACAGTGAAATTCTTTTCTTACATAGAGTAAAGTGCAGTAGAATATTTCTCTACCAAAGCTTATCCTCGAAAAGCAAGTGAACTATTAGAAATAGCCTACTGAGCCCACATGCAAGTGGCATCATAGTTTGGTGCGATTTTCAGAGTCCAGTCCATGCTCTAGTTCTAACGAGTGGTGCCTGTTCCAGGCAAATCCCAAGCTGCTGCAGGCCTCCAGCCATCACCTTCCTTGAACACTACCAATAGACAATAGACAATAGACAATAGGTGCAGGAGTAGGCCATTCAGCCCTTCGAGCCAGCACCGCCATTCAATGCGATCATGGCTGATCACTCTCAATCAGTACCCCGTTCCTGCCTTCTCCCCATACCCCCTCACTCCGCTATCCTTAAGAGCTCTATCCAGCTCTCTCTTGAAAGCATCCAACGAACTGGCCTCCACTGCCTTCTGAGGCAGAGAATTCCACACCTTCACCACCCTCTGACTGAAAAAGTTCTTCCTCATCTCCGTTCTAAATGGCCTACCCCTTATTCTCAAACTGTGGCCCCTTGTTCTGGACTCCCCCAACATTGGGAACATGTTATCTGCCTCTAATGTGTCCAATCCCCTAATTATCTTATATGTTTCAATAAGATCCCCCCTCATCCTTCTAAATTCCAGTGTATACAAGCCCAATCGCTCCAGCCTTTCAACATACGACAGTCCCGCCATTCCGGGAATTAACCTAGTGAACCTACGCTGCACGCCCTCCATAGCAAGAATATCCTTCCTCAAATTTGGAGACCAAAACTGCACACAGTACTCCAGGTGCGGTCTCACCAGGGCCCGGTACAACTGTAGAAGGACCTCTTTGCTCCTATACTCAACTCCTCTTGTTACGAAGGCCAACATTCCATTGGCTTTCTTCACTGCCTGCTGAACCTGCATGCTTCCTTTCATTGACTGATGCACTAGGACACCCAGATCTCGTTGAACTCCCCCTCCTCCTAACTTGACACCATTCAGATAATAATCTGCCTTTCTATTCTTACTTCCAAAGTGAATAACCTCACACTTACCTACATTAAACTGCATCTGCCATGTATCCGCCCACTCACACAACCTGTCCAAGTCACCCTGCAGCGTTATTGCATCTTCCTCACAATTCACACTACCCCCCAACTTAGTATCATCTGCAAATTTGCTAATGGTACTTTTAATCCCTTCGTCTAAGTCATTAATGTATATCGTAAATAGCTGGGGTCCCAGCACCGAACCTTGCGGTACCCCACTGGTCACTGCCTGCCATTCCGAAAGGGACCCATTTATCCCCACTCTTTGCTTTCTGTCTGTCAACCAATTTTCTATCCATGTCAGTACCCTACCCCCAATACCATGTGCCCTAATTTTGCCCACTAATCTCCTATGTGGGACCTTGTCGAAGGCTTTCTGAAAGTCGAGGTACACCACATCCACTGACTCTCCCTTGTCAATTTTCCTAGTTACATCCTCAAAAAATTCCAGTAGATTTGTCAAGCATGATTTCCCCTTCGTAAATCCATGCTGACTCGGAATGATCCCGTTACTGCTATCCAAATGCTCAGCAATTTCGTCTTTTATAATTGACTCCAGCATCTTCCCCACCACTGATGTCAGACTAACTGGTCTATAATTACCCGTTTTCTCTCTCCCTCCTTTCTTAAAAAGTGGGATAACATTTGCTATCCTCCAATCCACAGGAACTGATCCTGAATCTATAGAACATTGAAAAATGATCTCCAATGCTTCCACTATTTCTAGAGCCACCTCCTTAAGTACTCTGGGATGCAGACCATCAGGCCCTGGGGATTTATCAGCCTTCAGTCCCATCAGTCTACCCAAAACCATTTCCTGCCTAATGTGGATTTCCTTCAGTTCCTCCATCACCCTAGGTTCTCCGGCCCCTAGAACATTTGGGAGATTGTGTGTATCTTCCTCAGTGAAGACAGATCCAAAGTAACGGTTTAACTCGTCTGCCATTTCTTTGTTCCCCATAATAAATTCCCCTGCTTCTGTCTTCAAGGGACCCACATTTGCCTTGACTATTTTTTTCCTCTTCACGTACCTAAAAAAACTTTTGCTATCCTCCTTTATATTATTGGCTAGTTTACCCTCGTACCTCATCTTTTCTCCCCGTATTGCCTTTTTAGTTAACTTTTGTTGCTCTTTAAAAGAGTCCCAATCCTCTGTCTTCCCACTCTTCTTTGCTATGTTATACTTCCTCTCCTTAATTTTTATGCTGTCCCTGACTTCCCTCGTCAGCCACAGGTGTCTCTTACTCCCCTTAGAGTCTTTCCACCTCTTTGGAATAAATTGATCCTGCAACCTCTGCATTATTCCCAGGAATACCTGCCATTGCTGTTCTACCGTCTTCCCTGCTAGGGCCTCCTTCCAATCAATTTTGGCCAGCTCCTGCCTCATGCCTCTGTAATCCCCTTTGCTATACTGTAATACCGACACTTCCGATTTTCCCTTCTGCCTTTCCATTTGCAGAGTAAAACTTATCATGTTGTGATCACTGCCTCCTAATGGCTCTTTTACCTCTAGTCCCCTTATCAGATCAGGATCATTACACAACACTAAATCCAGAATTGCCTTCTCCCTGGTAGGCTCCAGTACAAGCTGTTCTAAGAATCCATCTCGAAGGCACTCTACAAACTCTCTTTCCTGGGGTCCATTTCCAACCTGATTTTCCCAGTCTCCCTGCATGTTGAAATCTCCCATAACCACCGTAGCATTACATTTTTGACACGCCAATTTTATCTCCTGATTCAACTTGCACCCTATGTCGAGGCTACTGTTTGGGGGCCTATAGATAATTCCCATTAGGGTCTTTTTACCCTTACAATTTCTCATTTCTATCCATACTGATTCAACATCTCCTGATTCTATGTCACCCCTTGCAAGGGAATGAATATCATTCCTTACCATCAGAGCAACCCCACCCCCTCTGCCCACCTGTCTGTCTTTTCTATACGTTGTGTACCCCTGAATATTCAGTTCCCAGCCCTGGTCCTCTTGTAACCATGTCTCAGTGATCCCTACAACATCATACTTGCCCATGACTAACTGAGCCTCAAGCTCATCCACTTTATTTTTTATACTACCCCCCTCTACTCATCTGACCACCGTTGTTTCCCTGCAGCTGACCTCAAGGGCACGGTAGTCAAGACCCCGGTTCCCTCTCGTCTCCAACCACTCCTCACCAGTCAAATCCATCGTTGTCGCCAGCTCCATCCTCCTGGTCTCTGGTCTTTGGGGGATGAGCAGGGGCTGCTTGATGGGCTCCCCCATCGACGCTCCGGTCTGCTGGGTCCTATGTGCAGGAAACCGGCTTGGCCACTACCCCCTGTAGGTCGTGGTCCACCAGGTCGTGTTCGACCACGGTGAAATGGAGGGAGATAGAAAGACAACATTTTAGATCAAAACCCTCTTGAAGAACTGGTCATCTTCCCTTGGCCTGCTAAACTATCCGTTATACCTACAAGTGGCGAGAACCCTCATAGCTAAACATGTAAAAATACAGCGATCTTGGCCACCTCCATTCACAAAAGAAATGTGCCTTTCAATAAGTCATAGCAGCAGATTTAGGCAATTCAAGTCCACTCTTCCATACAATCATGTCTGATCTCTTTCCCTCTCAACCCCATTCTCCTGCCTTTTCCCCATAACCTTTGACACTCGTATTAATCAAGAATCTGTCAATCTACCCAACGACTTGGCCTCCACAGCTGTCTGTGGCAATGAATTTCATAGATTCGTCATCCTCAAGAAATTTATTTTCCCTTGTCCCTTCATGTCCTTTTATTCTTTTTTTAATCTTTTCCCACTCTCCCACTAGTGTACAAAATGTACACAAAATTATGTACAAAATTATGAGAGCAATAGATCGGGTAGACGCAGAGTATCTTGCCCAGAGTGAAGGAATCGAGAACCAGAGGACATGGGTTTAAGGCGAGGGGGAAATATTTAATAGGAACCTGAAGGGTAACTTTTTCAGAGTGGTGGGTGTTTGGAACGAGCTGCTGGAGGAGATAGTTGAGGCAGGTACTATTGCAACGTTTAAGAAACAATTAGACAGGGACATGAATAGGAGAGGTTTAGAGGGATATTGGCCAAACACAGGTAGTCGGGACTCATGTAGATGGGACATGTTAGCCAGTGTGGGCAAGCTGGGTCGAAGGACCTGTTTCCACCCTGTAACACTATGAATGTAGTGGAAACATCCTCACTGGAGTCATAGAATGAGTCATAGAATGTGTGGAAACAGGGACCGAACTCGGAATGCGTGGAAACAGACCGAAGGGGCTGTTTTGCCGCTGCATCTTTCAACTGAATGCTCCTTATGAGTTAAGGCATCAGAATACAAAACGGTCAGTCAGAAGCAAACACTTGTATATGGGTTATATTTTATTCTATTTACAGACATTACCTATAAATATAATACATCATTTCTTGAAAAGACATCTGTTTTAAGTCGGTGGACACATTAAATAACACATTGAATTTGCAGAGTTCCATTATAATGTAGCTAGCTGGTTCCACCTCATGACACCCTGTGGCTGTGGAAAAAGACTAGACTTTCAGTCAAATTAAACCAAACCGAGAGAAAGAAAAATCAAACAGAGACTCGCTTCATTATTCAGCTTATTGTAGACCTGAGATAGTGAGAAACACATCAGGAGGTAAAAAGTGGCGGGGATCCAAGACATCAAGCAATATTTAAATTTATACTTCAAGAAAGAAAAAGGTGGAACGCAAAAAAAAAGGATTGGGAGATTTGTTGCAGCAGTGAATTGTTAGCAAGTGCAATTAATGCAATCCCCCACCCCACTCTCACCGCAAACTACACCTCAGAAGTGATCGATGTGGCTCTGGTGAGTCACCCATGGACTCCAGGCAGACGGGATAATAAGCTGGAGTTGGAAATGCCACCATCTCAGGGACAAGTGACAGTCATCCCAAGACCAGCAGGAGTCCCGGTCTGTGACCAATACTCACGTCTCAATAAAAAAGGTTCAACCACAGCAGAGGTGAACGACAATTTTTTTCAGAACACGTATTACAAATAGAAGACATACAATCCCGAGTGTCTTTTGTTGTGAAAGACTTGAAAAATATTTTTTTTGGGGAGGGGGGGGGGGGTCTGTTTCAGTTCTCAGTTCCTTCCCCTCCCCATTTCCCATCCCTCCCCATTTCCCATCCCTCCTCATTTCCCATCCCTCCCCATTTCCCATCCCTCCCCATTTCCCATCCCTCCCCATTTCCCATCCCTCCCCACGCCCCCCCACCCTCCCCACCCCAATAATCTATTCTGTACAATTTTGTTTTCGATATTAGTTCGGATGTTGAAGGTGCAAAGTAGAACTGCAAGGGATTTTTCACTGGTAGCTACAAAAGGAAGAGGGCAGGGTTGGCGCTCCCGGAGCAGGGGTCAGGCGAGATGTTGGCACTGGCTGGTCTGGTGGTCAGACGCTGTTGATGATGATCAGGGCCGGGCTGGAGTTCTGCTGGCTGGTCTCACACTGCACGTTCTGGTCAGCCAGCCTGGCAAAGACCCGCGGCGTGCCCAGGTTGTAGACGCCAGCGTGGGCAAAGCAAGCCTTCAACGCCACTGTGCGGACCTCCTGCCCCTTCAGCTGGATCTTGTAGGTGGTCTGCCCCAGCCAGGTGAACGATCCGTGGACATCCAGCATCTCCGGGCTACAAGGAAGGACAGGGTAGAGTCATGACATTAACAAGGAACGGTCACCTTGCAAATAGCTCTGCTTTGTTGGATATAGCAATGATGTGTAGGAACGAACTGCAGATGCTGGTTTAAACCAAAGATAGACACAAAAAGCTGGTGTAACTCAGAGGGTCAGGCGGCATCTCTGGAGAAAAAGAATAGGTGACGTTTCAGGTTGAGACCCTTCTTCAGCAAGGATGTCATTGCTACCATCTACCTCATTGGAGAACCTCGGACAAGCTTTAATCTGACTTTGGCTTGTAAAAAACATTATTCTCTTTATCCTGCTTCTGTCGACCATGGACGGCCCAATTGTAATCATGTATAGTCTTTCCGCTGACTGGATAGCACATAACAAAAAAGCTTTTCACTGTACCTCAGTGCTCGTGATTAAACTAAATTAACTAAACTCAATTTGATACAGTGAGGATGCGGGGAAAAAGTTCACAAGGATGATGTTGGGACTGGAGGGCTTGAGCTTAGTAAGTTAAGTTGGGCTGAGTGTTTCCATTGAATAGAACAGTGCAGCACAAAAACAGGCCCTTCAGCACGCAATGTCTGTGCCAGGCATGATGCCAAGACCAACTCTTAACTGCCTGCAAATAATCCATATCCCCCATTCCCTGCATATCTCAGTGCCCAAGCAAAAGCCTCTCAATGCACAATCATCTCTGCCTTCTCCATCATCCTTGACAGTGTGTTCCAGGCACCCACCATCCTCTGTATATAAAAAAACACATTTGACCCGTCCGCCCACCCATCCATCCATATTATCTATATATCACCAAAACTCTGTATCGCAGTGATCTTGTTTGTTTGGCTGATGTTTGAGGTTAGTTGTTTGTTCATTAACCGTATTTGTGCCCCCGTCACATGTAGCGTCACACATAGCGAGACAATTTTAGGACCACCTTACTCACCTTTGCACTGGGTACCCTTTCATCCAAGTTTCATTCCAATTTGTCTTATATTTTTAAAGTTAGATAGATTTAGGTTTAAAAATTCGCTTCATAAACTGAGGCTTGGCAAGGTTCAGCATGTGATGTTACAATGGGAGGGGGGGGGGATAAGGGGGATGGAGTGGGTGAGTGAAGGGTGCTAGACCAATGCAGGAGCGGTTTGGTGGAGTTTTAAGGGTGATTGAGGGGGGATGGAGTGGGTGAGAGGGGGTTGAGGGGGGATGGAGTGGGTGAGTGACTGGGGAGGAGGGGGTTCAGGGTGATTGAGGGGGGATGGAGTGGGTGAGAGGGGGTTCAGGGGGGATGGAGTGGGTGAGGCGGAGGAGGGGCGATAAGGGGGGTTGAGGGGGGGGAATGGGGAGTGAGGGAAGGGAGGGTGCAAGAGAAGTTTGGGGGAGTTTTAAGGGAGATTGAAGGGGGGAGGGGAGGAGGGGGGATAAGGGGGGTTGAAGGGGATGGAGTGAGTGAGTGAGGGGGGGGAAGGAGAGGGTGCTATATCATATATCATATCATATATCATATATATACAGCCGGAAACAGGCCTTTTCGGCCCTCCAAGTCCGTGCCGCCCAGCGATCCCCGTACATTAACACTATCCTACACCCACTAGGGACAATTAAAAAAATTTTTTTTTTACATTTACCCAGCCAATTAACCTACATACCTATACGTCTTTGGAGTGTGGGAGGGAACCGAAGATCTCGGAGAAAACCCACGCTGGTCACGGGGAGAACGTACAAACTCCTTACAGTGCAGCACCCGTAGTCAGGATCGAACCTGAGTCTCCGGCGCTGCATTCGCTGTAAAGCAGCAAGTATACCGCTGCGCTACCGTGCCGCCCAAAGCAGGTGAGATTTGGGCCCAACAGGCCCACTTGGGCTAGTCTTGTATGTTTGTTTGTTTGTATATACATTTGTTTGATCCCGAAATACAGCCAAAACGATACACTGTAGCGCAACAATTTTAGGCCCACCCGACTCACCATTGGCCTGCAGTATGCTGGAGGAAGTTTCGTTCGAATTGTTGTTATATTTTAAAAGTTATTGACATTTTAAACTTTAATATATCTCCTTTCCACTTGACCTGCCCGTCAGCTGCAGTAATACCTCCGTGTTCGACATCACAATGGGAACCCCACAGGTCTTATATGAGATCGCCATTTGAATGGCGGGAGTGGCGGCCAATGGGGGGGGGGGGGGGGGTGAGGACAGTAGAAGAGGCAGGACCGGAAGGAGGGGAGGGGGAGGATCCCGCTCCCCATTGAAGAGAGGAACTGGGGGTCGGGAATGCTGCCGCCGCCGGAGAGCCCCAAAGAGTGGGGGGGGGGGGGGGGGGGGGAGTGGGTGAATGGGAATGGAGTGGGTGAGTGGGGGGGAAGGGGAGTGGGGAGAGGAATGGTGCTCGACCAATGCAGGAGAGGTTTGGACCCAACAGGTCCACCGCAGCTGGTTCCTTTAAAATTTGCCCCTCTCATCTTAAAGTTATGTCCTCTATTTATTGACATTTCCATCCTGGAAAAAAATTCTGGCTGTCTATTCTATCTATGCCACTCAATTTTATATACTTCTATCAGCTAAGAAACTAGTAAAAGGTTAAACTTGAAAAGCTTCAAGCAATGAGTGTTTCATATTAAGAATGGGATTCTGGGCAGAATAACATAGCTTCACTACAAGATTTTAAAATATTGGATCAGAACACAGGGTTTATTTACAAAAGGGATTATTGAGCTGGTAGTAAAGAGTGCAGGGAAGATTTACAAGGATGTTGCCAGGACTTGAAGACCTGAGCTGAAGGGAGAGGTTGGGCAGGCTAGGACTTTATTCCTTGGGAGCACAGGAGACTGAGGGGTGATCTTATAGGGGTGTATAAAATCAAGAGGGGAAGTGATGGGATAAATGCAGTCTTTTACCGAGGGTAGTGGAATCAAAAAACAGACAGCATAAGGTGAGGGGGAACAAGATTTAATCGGAACTCGAGGGGCAACTTTCTCACACATCGTGCGGTGGGCGTATGGAACAAGCGGCCAGAGGAGGCAATTGACACAGATACTGTAACAGCATTTAAAAGAAACTTGGACAGGTACACGGAGAGGAGGCATATGGATCAAACATTGGGAAATGGGATTGCCTTAGATGGGGCATCTTGGTCAGCCTGGACGAGTGGGGCTGAAGGATCTGTTCCCATGCTGTATGACTGACTCAAGTTGGGTTTTTGAACAATATTTCTGGTATCCGTTATTGCTCCTGTTGTATTTCCAAACTGCTGTTATCAGATTGCTACGGTGGAACTGCATTCACATACTTTGAATCATGAGTCCAAGACATATCCAACATGGCGCTTATTCAACCACTTTAGTTTATTATTGTCACGTGCATCGAGGTACAGTGAAAAACCTTTTTCTCACGTGTTATCCAGTCAGCAGAAACATTATTCATGATTACAATCGAGATGTCCACAGTGTACAGATAAAGGGAATAACATTTAATGCAAGATAAAGAGGATGCTTGTATTCATCATAATGCAAGATAAAGTCCAATTAAAGATAGTCCAAGGGCCTCCAATGAGGTGGATGGAAGGTCAGAACCACTTTCCAGATGGTGGGAGGATGGTTCAGTACTCGTGATCAAATAAATGTGTGAGTCAGTCAAATAAACCTGTACGCAGTGTTTAGTTTAGAGATACAGCACTAAAACAGACCCTTGGGCCCACCGAGTCCGCGCTGACCAGCGATCACCCCGTACACCAGCACTATCCTACGCACCAAGGACAATTTACAATTTTTACCGACGCCAATTAACCTACAAAACTTGTACGTCTTTGGAGTACGGGAGGAAACCGGTCACGGGGAGAGCGTGCAAACTCTGTAGTTAACAGCCGTAGTCAAGATTAAACCCGGGTCTCTTGGCACATTGAGGCAGCAACTCTACCACTGCCCCACCGTGACACCCAGTGTGAAGCAAAGTGCAATGTTACCTTGTGGCCTTGTGCCGCAGGTCCACGATAATGTCCACTTCGATCTGACAGCAGTTGAACAGAACAAGGGTAACGGGGACTAAACACAAACTGCGGAGCAGAGAAAAAATACATTTTAAAATATGTTACGCAAATCCTTCTGCCAAATATAGCTGGGTTTAACTAAGGGATGGACGTTGTTAAAGGCTGCATTAATACCGTTTTTTGGGGTATTAATGCACCGATTTTCCGGCAACTGGTGGTCTGACACTTCCTTTAATCCGGACAGAAAACGAGAGAGCACTTGAAATCCCGCCTCGAAAATGTGGTGCCTTGGCAGCCGATGCCGATCTCATTGGGACTTCCGCAGCCGATCGGCAGGTCGAATTTGCCTCCAGCGGATGGGGCTCGGGATAGCCGGCAGATCCGTTCCCGTAGCAGACTTCAAAGGCTGACTTTACTGACCGGTATCTCTGTTCCTTGGCGGCCTAGGAAGACCGTTCCAGTACCGTTGAACTCCTCTCGGAGGCCGTGACCTCTGTTGGTCTGGCAGAACGGATAATCCAGAGGGGCACTGGCGGTGGACCTGTACCTTAATATCCATAAGACACAGGAGCAGAAATAGGCCATTCGGCCTATTGAGTCTACTCCACCATTCAATCATGGCTGATCTATTTTTCCCTCTTAACTCAGAAACACGTCTGTCTACAGCATTTACGGGGGGAAAATCACAAAGTGCTGGAGTAACTCAGCGGGTCAGGCCACATCTGAAGAGGAAATGGACAGGTGACACTTTGGGTCGGGAGCCTTCTTCAGCCTGAAGAAAGTTTCTCGAGCACTGCATTTTGCTCAATATTCTATTATCTGCAGTTCCTTGCATCTCCTTATAAGTGGAGAATATGTCGTTGTTACAAAATTCTGTGCATGACCAGTCAGTTCAGCAAAGATCAGATAATTTATGCAAAAACTCTCAGGGTCTCCTTGGTATTTATCTTTATCGTTTTATTTTCTTTCACTAACTTGCTTTTTAGCTCAAATCGTTCCCATGTCTTCACTTTAGTTTTTATGGCCTTTGCTCACAATTCTTATTTTAAACAATGCCAAGTGTCTACCTGCTGCTCAACTGGTCACTGCTCAATAACATATCCGATTAACTGCTTACAAATGGGATTTGGGATAAAAAAAATCGATTATATTCATGGTTTTTTTCACAAGTAACTACAGATGCAAGTTAACAAAAACAAAAATAGTGGAGTAACTCAGCGGGTCACGCAGCATCTGGGGAGGACATTTTGGGTTGAGACCCTTCCTCGGACTGATTGCTGTAAAGGAGAGAAAGCTGGAGAGGTGGGGGTGGGACGAAGCCTGGCAAGAGATAGGTGGATATCCGTGAGGGGGGTGTGGTAGGCAGATGCTAGATATAAAAAGTAGACAAAGGGTGTAAGATAAGGAAAGAAGAGTGAAGTCAGAGGATATAGATGGTGTTTATTACACGGGAGGAACATTATGTAGCGGCTCCTTGTTCAAGAGGAATTAACAAGCACACCATTTCATCACAAATCGCTGAAATTGATGTTTCCATCTCTTTTGCTCGCCTGAAATCTGAAGGTATACTCGTCCAAAAAAACATGGATTAGAATAGATTTTTTTCATCCCAAATTCCATTTACAACCAGTTAATCAGATATTTTATTGAGCAGTGACCAGTTGAGGAGTACCTTCAGCAACAGACTGTTTCCACCAAGATGCAGTGTAGAACGCCACTGGAGATCCTTCTTCCCTGTGGCTATCAAACTGTACAACTCCTTCCCCTATTGACTATCTCTCTTCTCCCCCCCCCCCCCCCCCCCTGGTGAATACTTAGGGCCTTTTTCATAAGTCCATGTCAAAGTAGCAGTATTAGGCCATTCGGCCCATCGAGTGCCATTCAATCAATACGGACCTATCTTTCACCTCTCAACCCCATTCTCCTGCCTTCTCCACATAGCCTGTGACACCCTTACCAATCCCAGAGTAAGAGAATGAAGAACCAGAGGACATAGTTTTCAGGTGAGAGAAAAAGATTTAATAGAAACCCGAGGGACACTTCCCATAAGGACTCGACCATGGAATTTGAAAATAGCGCCAAAACAAAGCACATGGGCTCAGTAGACTATTTCTGTAAACTTGCTAATCGGGGATCAGATGTATGGAAATGCTCTACTGGACTGTTTGTAAGAAAAATAAATTCAGTGTTAGCACTCTGCACATGTGACAATAAAAGCAACATTGAACTTGAAAAGGTATTTCTGGAACAAGGCTAAAGTATGGATGCTTCCAATTGAGTCATCTTAATTTACAAACCTCTTTTGATGAAATGAGTGGTCATAGTACTCTGGGTAATGAAGGCTAATCTTAATGAGATGTGAAAGTTGTTCCAGGCTTGGTCTTGCAGGGAGCTGTGGCTGTTCCAGTCGGATGAATTTCAACAGAACCATTTCCTGCGCTTCCTGGAATATACAGGAGGAAAATAACACACATACCTTTTGCACAAGTTCTACAACATAACAATGAAAATATAACTTAAGCTTTATTTAAGCTGTAACAAAGCATGATCTGGTTTGCATCTATGACTCTACTTTAAAGGAATCAGTTGAAAGCGAATATATACATCGCAAAATCAAGACAGTGCTGAAAGCAGGATCATCTTCCCACTACCCTGTTACAGTCGGCTTCAGAGATACAGCACGGAAACAGGGCCCTTGGCCCACCGAGTCTACACCGACCATCTACACTAAGACCATTTCACACTCGTTCTATGTAATCCCACTTTCTCATCCACTCTCTATGTATTAGAGGGCAATTTTACAAGAGACCAATCAACCTGCAAACCTGAAAGTCTTTGGGGTGTGGGAGGAAACTGGAGCAGCCAGAGGAATCCCACATGGTCACAGGGAGAATGTGCAAACTCCACACAGGACAGCACTTGAGGTCAGGGTCTTTGGCAATGTGAGGCAGCAGCTCTACCAGCTGCATCACTGTGCCCTAATTTCATTTTTAATTTCTTCCCCATTTACTCAAACTATTTTCTATACCTCATTAGTCATCCTTTAACATTAAAATGTTCTCAGTTTGTGGTCTGCCACTGTCCTTTGCTGCGTTAGAGGGCAGCACAGTGGTGCAGCTGGTCGAGTTGCTGCCTCAGCGCCGGAGACTAGAGTTCAATCCTGACTTTTGGTGCTGTCTGTGTGGAGCATGCATGTCCTCGCAGGACCCTTTTCCTACAAGATGCTCCGGTTTCCTCTCACATCCCAACGAAACGCAGGTTTGCACATTAATTAGCAACAAACAAATCTGTAAAATTGACCCTGGTGTTTTGGGAATGGATAAGAAAGTGGGATAACATAGAACTTGTATGAACGGGTGATCAGTTTAGTTCAGTTACAGCATGGAAACAGGCTCTTCGTCCCACCGAGTTCACACCGACCATGGATCACCCTTTCATACTAGTTCTATGTTATCCCACTCTCTCATCCATTCCCTACACACTAGGAACAATTTGCAGAAAGCCAATTAATCTATAAACCCGCACGTCTTTGGGGATGTGGGAGGAAACTGGAGCACACTGAAGAAACCCACGTGGTCACAAGGGGTATGTGCAAACTCCATACCATTCTGATAATCTGTCCTTTATACTTAGAACATGGGAAAATGCCCACCAGCGCACACGTTATCCTAATGCGGAATAAATTCATTGCCAATAACACAACCTTCACCACACGCGGTGATGGGGTGATTCAAAGAGTCACCTCACCATCCCTTAGGGTACAGCAGTAAATCCCATTTTAGCCAGTGGCGCACATATCACATGAATACATAAAACGTGAAGTTAGAAAATTAATTTTTATTCCAATTTATTTAACTGATTTTAAATTCCTCGGGTGGATGCCACAACTGAGATTTGAGCTGCTGTTTCGAGATCGTTAGTCTAGGGATTGTTGTAATAAAAAGGAGGATTGTTTAAAAACTCTGAAACGCAGCAGCTGGATTACCTGTACATGAGGTAAAGAACAGGCTTCTTTCCCGATGGACTGGAGAGCAACATGGAGCTGGCCTTCCAAGATGAGCTGTTTATTGTCCTCCACAACGTAAGCCTGTAACAAAAGGAAAAAACAACCGTCTCTTTTTTGCTCTGGTTTATTTTTACCCACATGTTTAGACCTTAATGGGGTATCCTTATTGTTTTGATGTGTTTATGCTTCATTCTTAATAGTTAACTGTATGTTTGTGTTGTCATTGGTGAGCGGAGCACCAAGGCACATTCCTTTCTATATGCATACTTGGCCAATAAACTTATTGATTCATTCAAGATGGCAGTGGGTTCGTTCTCACTCTGAGCCATTGCATAATGCAGGACTATGTTATTTCCATCATTAAACACCTATATTAACCAAGCATGGACACAGGCGGCACTGTGGCGCAGCTGTAGAGTTACTGCCTTACAACACCAGAGTCCCAGGTTCAATCCTGTCTATGGGTGCTGTCTGGTTGGAGTTTGTATGTTCCCCCCATGACCTGTGTGGGTTTTCTCAGGGATCTCTGGTTTTCCACACTCCAAAGGCGTACAGGTTTATAGGTTGAAGATAGACACAAAAAGCTGGAGTAACTCAACAGGACAGGCAGCATCTCTGGAGAGAAGGAATGGGTGATATTTCAGTTAGAGACCCTTCTTCAGACCCGAAACGTCACCTATTCCTTTTCTCCAGAGATGCTGCCTGTCCCGCTGAGTTACTCCATCTTTTTGTGTCTATCTTCAGTTTAAACCAGCATCTGCAGTTCCTTCCTGCAGGTTTTCTAGGTTAATTGGTTTGGTAAAATTGTAAATTGTCCCGAGTTTGCAGGATAGTGTTGGTGTATGGGGATCACTGGTCAGCGTGGACTCGGGCCTGTTTCCACGCTGTATTTCTAAACTAAACAAAGATATTTCATATAAATCAAGCCATTGTTTTCCATCTTTTATATATCACTTGCCCAACATTATGTTTATTAATGTCACCTTTAGTGATACAGTACGGAAACAGGCCCTTTGACCCACTGTGTCCACGCCAACCAACAATCTCCTGTACACTAGTTCCATGTTATCCCAGTTTTTTTTTACATTAGGGGCAATTTACAGAGGCCAATTCACAAAAACCTGCTCGTCTTTGGATTGCATGAGGAAATCGGAGCACCCGGAGGAAGCCCTCACGGTCACAGGAAAAATGCCCAAATTCTGTACAGACAGCACCCGTAATCAGGATCGGTGCTGTGAGGTAACAACTCTAATGCTGCGCCACTGTGCCGCCTTGTGTATCGAGATGCAGTGAAAATCCTTGTTTCACACGCTATCAAATCAAATCTGATAATATTATACTTGAATATAATCAAGCTAAACTCAAGTAGAATGAGTCTGAATAAGGGGTCCGACCCTAAACGTCACCTATCCACTTTCTCCAGAGATGCTGCCTGACCTGAGTTACTCCAGCACATTGTCTTTTTTTTGGGTGTAAATCTGCACCTGCAGTTCCTCGTGTCTCGTACAATAGAGTAACGGGGAAGATACAGAGTGCAGAATATAGTTCTTCGCATTGTAGTGCAACAGTTCCAGAGACATTGAAGACTCATTCAGTGATTGCCGCGGGGCTGCAAAATGTTTGCAAGTCAAGTATTTTGTTACAATGCTCCCAGCAGCTAATTTGGACACAGCAAGCCCTCAAAAACTACGATAATGACAAAACGATTTGTTTTATGTATATCTTACTGAAACAATACATGATGTTTACTTCCTATTCTTCAAGAACCATGGGATCTTTAACATCTCCCAACCTACCGACTTGCAGACCGTGCACTTTTGTTTGCTACCCAAGTGGAATATGTTCTGTTCCTCCAGTTTGCAGGAAGTCTTATCAGTTTGAAGAATGTTCCCCACCCAAAACTTTGTTTTTCCATTGTCCTCCGCAGATATTGCCTGACCTGCTGAGCAACTCTAGCACTTTGTGTGGCTTTTGCTGAGACATTATTTACAACAGTTTATTGTCACGGCATTAATTAAAGCTATCTAGTTTCCCTACACACAATGGACCTATAGGCCAGAGGGAAGTGGAGGTGGCATTCAGGAATTGCTTTTCACATAACAGGATTTACCAGAATGTCAGAAGTCAGGCATTCCATATTTGTTATGGTTTTCTTTCAACCTTCAAATGTGCTTTTAATAAGCACGCCAGTGTAGGATACAAAACAATCACAAAGTCACTGCTTCAAGTTAGAAAGTGGTCTGTAAATATTGAGTTACATTCTCTAAGTTTTAAGACATTTTGATGGGTACATGAACATCAGACCGTTAGTGGGATGTGGGCCAAATGCGGGTAGGTGGCACTCGTGTACATGGGGTAGCTTGGCCGGCATGGACAAGTTGGGCCGAAGGTAGACACAAAATGCTGGAGTAACTCAGCAGGTCTGGCAGCATTTCTGCAGAAAAATAGGTGATGTTTCAGGTCAGAACCCTTCCTCGGACTGTAGGGCCCGTTTCCGTGCTGAATGACTCAATGACGACGATACCAAGTTATAATCTGCAAGAACATTCAATGTACAACTGCAACATTAATGCCGATTATACCAACCTTCCATAATACTATGATGTTCAGATCCACCTCATTGCACTTCTGCACTAATTTTGTAACATTGCCAGTTTTTGGTCTGCTGGGGACCATGGTAGTCTGCAATGCAGCTTTTCGAGACTGTGCAGCACAGCAACTTTGAAAGAAGAAGTCTGCACACGGAGTAGTTGCACTGATTATCTGCAAAACACAACACAAAGAACTCTCAATTATACAATCCATGCAAGACACTATTCCAGACCTCCCAACATTTGATTTTACAAATTCAGTATTTTGATGTCCAAAATTCAGAATTTTACATCAAAATTCATAATATGGCGAGTAATGCAATTTTTCAGCAAAAAAAGTTTGCATGCCCAATGCGCGTACGCGTTGCGCTACACTCATGTGTGAAAAAAGAACAATTATTGCCAACAGTCTGTAGTTCTTGGACTACATGTACAATGTCAGGTCTATCATGAGTATATTCTGCTATTTACAGAAAGGTTATTGAACAGAAATACTTTTTACAACACAAAGAAAACATTTTGTTTTCTTTTCTCTATTTTCCTTTTTCCTTACACTAAATGTATGACTAAGTTATGAAGAAAGTGTTTCATTTAAAACTGCACATACCTAATTTCATTGAAGATATACTTGCTCCAGTGGTCTTCAACAGCAAATCACAACAGTCCATGTCCCCCCCACCCCCCTTCCCCCACCCCTCTCACCTCCCACTCTACCCCCACTCTCGGCTCCCCCCTACTCCTCTCCCCCCTTTCCCCGCCTCCCCCATTCCCCCCCACTCCCGCCCTCCCCATCTTTTCACCCCACCTCCACTCCACCTCCCCCCACCCTCCTCCTCCCATTCTCCCCCACTCCCCACCACCCTTCCTCCACTCCCCTGCCCCCCTCCCCTGCACCCCGTCCCCTCTCAACATCAACGGGCCTCGCGCTATGCGCCGAGGGGGGGCCAGCGGCGAGGCGAGTCGGGGCCAGCGGCGAGGCGAGTCGGGGCCAGCGGCGAGGCGAGTCGGGGCCAGCGGCGAGGCGAGTCGGGGCCAGCGGCGAGGCGAGTCGGGGCCAGCGGCGAGGCGAGTCGGGGCCAGCGGCGAGGCGAGTCGGGGCCAGCGGCGAGGCGAGTCGGGGCCAGAGGCGAGGCGAGCGGCGTGAGGCGAGCGGCGGGGCATGTGTTTGCGGAAAAATATGAGGTGAAATCAGAATGGCGGAAATGAATTAAGAAAGCGGAAACTTTCCGCCAAATTCGGAAGGGTTGGGAGGTCTGCTATTCCAAACTCGCAAGCACCCTGACACCCAATAACCAAACCATAAAAGCGACCAAGATGTTATTTTGCTGGAAAGGGTGCAGAGAAGATTAGAGAGATGTCGCGACCACACAAGGGGCTGAGTTAGAGGGAGAGATTGTGCAAGCTTGGACTTTATTCTCCGCAAGGGTGCATTCTCAGCCTCCTTTTCTCCTTACCCACCCACGACTGTGCAGCCAAATACAAATCCAACTCAATTTACAAATTCGCAGGTGACACCATTGCAGTGGGCTGGATATCAAATAATGATGAGACGAAGGAGATGGAAAACCTTGTAACCTGATGCCAAGACAACAACCTGTCCCTCAATATCAACAAGACAAAGGAGATAATGATTGAGTTCAAGAAGCAAAGCAGTACACACACCCCCAGTATAAATTGATGGTGAAGTGGAGATGGTTGAAAGCTTCCAGATCCTGGGAGTAAATATCACCAGGCCACCCTATCAAAGCAATGGCCAAGAAAGCACACCAACGCCTCGACTTCCTTAAGCAAAAACAAGAACTGCAGATGCTGGTTATTACCAAAGATAAACATAAAGTGCTGGATAACTCAACGGTCAGGCAGCATCTCTGGAGAAAAAGGATAGGTGATGTTTTGGGTCTGAAGAAGAGTCCAGACCCGAAACATCATCCATCCCTTTCCTCCAGAGAGGCTGCCTGACCCATTGAGTTACTCCTGCACTTTATATCTAACTCTACTTCCTTAGATGGCTTAGGAAGTTTGGCATGTTTCCAACAACCAACTTTTACAGAAAATGCAGAGAATTGTGGAAATAACCTCGACCATCACACAAACCAAATTCCTTTCCACTGACTCCATCTATATTTCACACTGCCTTGGCAAGGCCACCAGCAAAATCAAGGTCCAGTCATACCTTGGACACTCCTCCTTCTCCCCTCTGGCAAGAGGTGCAGAAATGTGAAAAGCATAGGTACTGATGCAGAGACAGTTTGTTCCCAGCTGACACAAGGTGAGTGAACCATCCAATCCCCAATGAGAGAGCGGTCCTGACCTCCCATCTAACTCATGGAGACGCTCTGTCTATTTTTATTCGGACTTTACCTTGCACTAAACGATATTCCTTTATCGTGTATCAGGACATTGTGGAAAGCTTGATTGCACTCATGCATGGTCTTTCCACTGACTGGATAGCACACAACAAAAAAAGCTTTTCACTGTACCTCGGTACACGTGACAGTAAACTATTACTTGGAGCACAGGAGGCCTGATACACCTTAGAGGTGTATAAGATCATGAGGGGAATAGATTGTGTGAATGTACAGTCTATTGACCAGTGTAGGGGAATCAAGAACCAAAGGACATGGGTTTAAGGTGAGAGGGGTGAGATTTAGTATGAATGTGAGGGGCAGCTTTTTCCACTGAGGGGGGTGAATATATGGAATGAGTTGCCAGAGGAGGTAATTGAGACGGGTACTTTAAAATTTAAGAGATATTTGAGCAGGTACATGGAAGTTTTACACAGCAACAGACTCTTCAGCCACAATACCCTTATATAGAAAATAGGTGCAGGAGGCCATTCGGCCCTTCGAGCCAGCACCGTCATTCATTGTGATCATGGCTGATTGTCCACAATCAATAACCCGTGCCTGCCTTCTCCCAATATCTCTTGATTCCACTAGCCCCTAGAGCTCTATCTAACTCTCTCTTAAATCCATCCAGTGATTTGGCTTCCACTGCCCTCTATGACAGAGAATTCCACAAATTCACAACTCTCTGGGTGAAAAAGTTTTTTCTCACCTCAGCTTTAAATGGCCTCCCCTTTATTCTAAGACTGTGGCCCCTGGTTCTGGACTCGCCCAACATTGGGAACATTTTTCCTGCATCTTGCTTGTCCAGTCCTTTTATAACTACATATGTTTCTATAAGATCCCCTCTCATCCTTCTAAACTCCAGTGAATACAAGCCTAGTCTTTTCAATCTTTCCTCATATGTCAGTCCCGCCATCCCAGGGATCAATCCCGTGAACCTACGCTGCACTGCCTCAATTACAAGGATGTCCTTCCTCAAATTAGGAGACCAAAACTGTACACAATACTCCAGATGTGGTCTTACCCGGGCCCTATACAACTGCAGAAGAAATATGTCAGGTTTAACCAGTCTACTCTGCCTGCATGCCATCCATATCCCTGCATATCCATTCGACCATTAAAAAGCTTCTGAAACACCACTATCGTATCGTACCACCATGTACCCACCACTCTCCAAAAGCACTTGCCCTGCACATCTCAATCTGATATGACATATCAATCATTTGTGACTTAAAAAAAAAAGATAGATGTGCAATAAACAATCACCATAACAGTTTCAGGATATTTCATCAAATGCCAATTGATGTTTGATTGCTGCTTAAGGTATCACGATTAACTAAAAGTAACAGCAATGAAATGTAACAAAATTATATGTCTACTCACCTGCTCACTTCCCAGAACGATATCTGCAAATATATACCTTCCTTCTGAACATGAGGTAGCTATGAAATGAAAACATCAGCATGATTCCCCTTAATTTAGCAATTACATCAAGACATCAGAAAAATTATCATAGTCTGTATTTGAGCTCACCTTCTGAATGTTGACATCGCGTTGCCCGAAAACACAGTTTTGCTCTCTCTCGACTACTGAGTTTTGCATCTGAAATTTAACAACAAAAAAAAGTTATTTAGGTTGCTCTACCTGCCACGTAGTGGTACATTTTATTCTGCAGTTTATTGCAGCTAAATAAATAGCTGAGTTAGCAGCTCACCAAATATTGCAGCACAGAGGCGCAGCAGTAGTTACTGCCTTACAACATCAGAGACTCTGGTTCGAATCTTGACTAAGGGTGCCTTCTATATGGAGTTTGTACATTCTCCCTGTGACCACATGGACTTTCTCCGGGTACTCTGATTTCCTCCCACACTCCAGAGACGTATGGGTTTGTAGGTTAATAGGCTTCGATAAAAATTGTACATTGTCCCTAGTGTGTAGAATTGTGTTGGTGTGCGGGGATCGCTGGTCAGCGTGGACTCAGTTGGTAGAAAAGTGGTAGAAAAGTCTACCACTTTTCTGAACATTGATCAGAGTAACTGGGAGATTTAATTTCAAAGCACGGGGAGCAAATGAGTTGTATGGTTTACCCCTAGCTAACTAGCAGGCTAGTCACAAAACCATTTACCGATGAACATTTCCCAACACTGGATACAACAAAGAACACGAAGCCTGCTGCGTTCTGTCCCTCCCAGCCCAACAAACCTTATTCCTCAGAGTCGCGTTACACTTCTGATGCAATTTTTTTTAAACCATGAAGGGCAGGTGGGAAAATAGTGGGTGGCACAGTAGGTAGAGCTGCTGCCTCACAGCCCCAAAGATCCAGGTTCGATCCTGACCGTGGGCGCTGCCTGTGCTTGGAGTTTGCACGTTCTCCTTGTGACCATGTGGGTCTCCTCTGGCTGCTTCAGTAACTCACCACTGTGACTTGCCCTCCCTCACCTTAAAACTATGTCCTCTGGTTCTTGATTTCCCAATCTACCATCCTATCTAATCCCCTCATGAACATATATACACACCTCTGTAGGATCACCTCTTGTCCCCCTGCGCTCCAAGGAATAGAGTCCTAGCCTGCTCAACCTCTCCCCGCAGGACAGGCCCTCTCCCTGGCACCATCCTCATAAATCTTCTCTGCACCCTTTCAAGTTTAACAACTTCTTTCCCGCCTTTCCCAAGGGCGGCACGGTGGCGCAGCAGTAGTGTTGCTGCCTTACAGCGTTTGCAGCACCGGAACACTGGGTGCTGTCTGTACGGAGTTTATACATTCTCCCCGTGACCGGGTGGGCTTTCTCTAAGATCTTTGGTTTTCTCCCACACTCCAAAGATGTACAGGTATGTAGGTGAATTGGCTTGGTGTGTGTAAAATTGGCCCTAGTGTGTGTATGACAGTGTTCATATGCTGGGGTCGCTGGTCAGGGCGGACTCGGTGGGCCAAAGGGCCTGATTACACGCTGTATCTCTAAACTAAACTACCTGACCAAAACTGAACACAATGCTCCAAATGTGACCGCACCAATGTCTTGCACAACTGTAACAACCTCCCAACTTCTATATCTTGTGGCATGTGGATGGAAACCAGGGCACCCAGAGAAAATTCACCACGACACCACACATGCAAACTCCACGCAGACAGCATTGGAACATAGAACAGAGCAGCACAAGAACCACCCTTCAGGCGGCAATGTTTATGCTGAACATGACGCTCAGACCAACTCTTATTTGTTTACACATAATCCACATCCCCTATTCCCTGCAAATCCATGTCCATCCAAAAGCCTCTGAAACACCACTATAATATCTGCCTCCACCACCACCCTTGGCAGCACATTCCAGGCACACCACCCTCTGTACGAAATTTGCCCTGCACATCTCCTTTAAACTTTACCCCTCTCACCTTAAAGCTGTGGCCTCCACTATTTGATTTTTCCATCCTGGGAAAAATCAAACACTAGAGACCCGAACTGAATCCCAAAATTGTGATATCGCAGGTCTGCTGGTTTCAACGCTAGCATAGAACGAGAAAAAAAATAGCATTGGAACAAAACAAGTAGAAAAGCATCCACAAAAAATCACCAACCTTTGTCTTCCATAGGGTTTATACATTTCTGTAGTTTCCAATGCTCACTGCAACTAGACACCTGAATTATGTGGAATTCCCTCACGCCTGCTTCACTCTGAAAGATTAAGCCCCAATGTTAGTATCACACCTGCATTATTTTAAAGTAAATGCCAATTGTTCACGGTTTGATACGTCCATTTAAAAACTAGAAGTATATTTTCTGTTTGTTTTCTTGCCTCCTTTTGTAGAATTAAAAAATATATATATTAAAAGATACAGAAAAGAGGGCCTTCAGCCTATCGTGTCCACGCCGAGCATCGATCACCCATTCACATTTATTACATGTTAACCTGTATTCTCATCCCCTACTTGCACAATAGCGACAATTTATAGAGGAAGAATTAACCTACAAATGCGACGTTTAATTTCAAGGTACAGCGCGGAAACAGGGCCTTTGGCCCACTGAGTCCGCACCAACCAGGAATCCCCGCACATTAACACTATCCTGCACGCACTAGGGACAATTTACACTTACACCAAGCCAATTAACCTGCAAATCTGTACGTCTTTGGAGTGTGGGAAGAAACTGGAGCACCCGAGAAAACCCACGGGGTGTGTGATGTGGGAGGAACCTGAAGAAGCTGGAGGCTACCCTTGCGGTCACAGGGAGAATGTGCAAAGTCCACACACACACGTGCCATGGTCAGGATCAAATTCGGTTCTCTAGCGCTGCAAGGCAGCAGCTCTACCAGCTAGCTGTACCATGCCTATTGATTATTAATTTTTCAGAATTCTTCCCATTCCAGCAGAGCGGCACAGCAGTGCAGCAGTAGAGCTGCTGCCTCGCAGCATCACAGACCCGTGGTCGATTCTGACTATGGGTGCTGTCTGTATGGAGTTTGCACGTTCTCCGTAACCCCGTGGGTTTTCTCAGGAGCTCCAGTTTCTTCCCACACTCTAAAGACTCACAGGTTTGTAGGTTAATTGGCTTGATAAAATCGTAAATTGTCTCTGGTGTGTAGGATAGTGCTAGTGCACGGAGTAATGGCTGGTTGGCGCGGACGCGGTGGGCCAAAGGGCCTGTTTCCGTGCTGTATTTTAATGTCTAATGCAGGAGTCCTCCCACAAATGGTCCATGTGCGGTTCTCCTTTTAGAATGAAGATAAACACAAAAAGCTGGAGTAACCCAGCTGGACAGGCAGCATCACTGGAGCGAAGGAATGGATGATGTTTCAGGTCGAGACCCTTCTTCAGACTAAGAGTCAGGGGAGAGGGAATCGAAAGATATGAAACGGTACAAGGAACAAATGAATGAAAGGTATGCAAAAGGAGAAATCAAAGCCAGCAATGATGATCAAGGAAAGTGGAGCCCACAATGGTCCATTGTTAGCATGTGGAAAAGGAGATAACGAGTGGGTACAAACAGTGAAACTAAGCAGGACAACTGTGAAACTAGTGGAATGACTTGGGTCGGGGAGGGATGGTGAGAGGGAATGCAGGGGTTACTTGAAGTTAGAGAAATCAACAAATATACCGCTGGGTTGCAAGCTGCCCAAACAATATATGAGGTGCTGTTCCTCCAATTTGCGTGTGGCCTTACCTCTGGCAGTGGAGGAGGCCCAGGATAGAAGGGTCAGTGTGGGAATGGGAAGGGGAATTAAAGTGTTTGGCAACCGGGAAATTGCATAGATTGCAGGAGATCTTCCTCGTGCTGTTTCCTCTGTGGCATGGTGCAAAGGATGTGGCGCAATACCACATAATTTAATCAAGGCACCATACATGAATAACATGTTTAAAATAAAGGATGAATCAGACTATTTGCCTGACCTTGGACTCCCAACTCCATATAACAGCTCATCCTCCACTCCTTACAAATCTGTCAGTCAAATTGTAATAACTACAATAAAGACAAAACCACAGTTTAAAATGACTGATACAGCACACACACAAGAAATTCTGGCAAAGGCCTATGCTAATATTTATCTTCACACAAGCTTCCTCCCACTCGTTCATTTCACGGTATTACAAAACTTTTCTATTCATCTTCATCTCTTTATCTTGCCCTTCCTTAAAAATATCAATGACATAGTCACGTCAGTTATTTCATGTGTCACAAATTTCCCATTTATCAGGATAAAAGATTTGTCTTTATTTATAAAACATAGATCAACTGAACCACCTTTGTCGACATTCAAGGATTTGCGGCAGAGTTTGTAGAGTCAGAGTCATACAGCGTGGAAACAGGCCCTTCAGGTTAACTTGCCCACATCGGCCATATGTTCCATCTACACTAGTCCCACCTCCCAGCGTTTGGCCCACATCCCTTTAAACCTGCCTTATCCATGTACCTGTCTAAATGTTTTTTAAATGTTGCGATAGTACCTGGCTCAACCACCTCCTCTGGCAGTTCGTTCCATGCAACCACCACCCTTTGTGTAAAAAAGTTACTCCTACTAAATCTTTCCCTCCCCTCCCCCCTTCACCGTAAACCTATGTCCTCTGGTTCTCAATTCCCCAACTCCGGGCAAGAGACTCTCTGCATCTATCCGATCTATTTTTCTCATGTTTTTGTACACTTTTATAAGATCACATCTCACTCTCCTGCGTGCCAAGAAATAGAGTCCTAGCCTGTTCAACCTCTCCCTACAGCGCAGGCATTCGAGTCCTGGCAACATCCTCATAAATCGTCTCTGCATCCTTTCCAGCGTGAAACAGGATGCCAAGCCAAACTGATCTCATTGCCTGTACATGATCCATAACCCACTATTCCTTGCCTGCACTGTGGATGGCTTGTTTGTATTAATGTTGAGTCTTTTCATTGACTAGACAGCATGCAAATAAAAGCTTTTCACTGTACCTAGGTATGTGACAATAATAAACTAAACTAAAACGAAACTTCCACGTGCCAATCTGAAAGTCTCTTAAACACCACTATCCTATCTGCCTCCAACACCACCCTCGGCATTGTGTTCCACGCCCCAACCACCATCTGTGTAAAAAACTAGCCCGCACATTTCCAACAAACCTGTCACCTTATAACTTTGCCTTCTATCTAAATGATGATTTCACTAATGAAAATGAGCTACAATTCTTGTTTGGGGAGATGGCGTTTTCTCTGATAATTAGTTTCTGGTATCCAAGGATAAGTACAAGTACACATCTCTTCAATCCATTTGCAGTTAATTTTAATATTACAGCGTATGTTTAAGCAACTCACTGTGTTAATGTTGGCCACATCCAGAAAGAGGAGGAGATTATCAATGTCGCTCTTTGCTTCTGCATCGAGGGCGTTGCTCCTGCAAGCCGTGGCCCTCACACTGAGAGAGCGGCTCGTGCATATTATTGCTGTGTGTCTCAGCACTCGGTGGCTGTGGGCAGAAAGGCAGAGGGTTCACGGTGACTTTAAATGAAAAGATACCTTTCACACAACACAAAATATCCATTGATGGCCTGCACAGCTGTCTGTGGCAATGAATTCCACAGATTTACCACCCTCTAACTAGAAATCCCTCCTCACCTTTCTAATGTTATGTCCTTTCATTCTGAGGCTGTGCCCTCTGGTCCTTTACTCTCCCACTAGTGGAACATCCTCTCCGTGTTTACTCTATCCGGGCCTTTCACTATTCAGTAAGATTCAATGAGGTCCCCCCTCATCCTTCTAAACAAAGACGGCTGTGCTTTACATTTCACTCCTCTTCCTTCCTTATCGGCGGACCCCTTGGGTCTCCTTTCCAGCTCTACTCGGTCACTATCTCCACCCCTGCCAATTAATCCCCCTTCACCTGCATCCAACCTTTCACTTGCGAGACATTGCCCCATGGCTCACCTCTTCTCCAACAGTCTGAATGGTCCTGACCCAAACCATTCCCTCCACTGATCCTGCATGACCCACTGAATTCCTCCAGTACTTTGTTTTATTTTCTCAGTAATTGCGGTCTCTTATGTCTCCACATACCAATTATAAGACTCACAACAAGGCACAGAACTGCAAACAGGAAAGGCGCTTATGAATAATTTCAACTTGCCAACCTCTCCAGTTTGTCAGAACCAGCCTGCTCTGATCCATCTATAATAATAATAATAATAATAAGCATTTATTTTATATAGCGCCTTATCGGGTGCTCAAAGCGCTTTACAAAAACAATCAACATAAAAACAAACAGACAAACTATCCTAACGGAAAAGCGGCGAATAAACAACGCCAGTGTCCTCTCACGTCAGGGTCCGGCAGTAGACAACAAAAAGCACAGGACACACAGATACAATTTTTACACAAACAGCCATCACAGTGATTGCTCTAGGCACACCCTCACTGTGATGGAAGGCAAAGTCTTATCTCCTCCTCATTCTTCTCCCGTGGTGCCACGAGGTGATCGAGGCTCCCAACTTTTTGAAGCCCCCACCGGGCGATGGAAAGTCCCAGGGCCGAGCCGAGCAGGCCGATGAAAGTCCTGAGCCGCCACTGGGCGATGGAAAGTCCCAGGGCCGAGCCGAGCAGGCCGATGAAAGTCCTGAGCCCCCACTGGGCGATGGAAAGTCCCAGGGCCGAGCCGAGCAGGCCGATGAAAGTCCTGAGCCCCCACCGGGCGATGGAAAGTGCTGCGGCCGAGCCACGCAGGGCGATGAAGAGCCTGCGAGCGGGTCGATCGTACCTCGCGCTTCGGGGCGGTCGAAGCTGCTACGGCTGGAGCTCCCAAAAACCGGTCGCCAGCCAGGGACCTGCGAACTCCCGATGTTGCGGTCTGCAGGGCCCACGGCCAAAGCCTCCGAGATGGTAAGTCCAGGCCCTGCGACCGGAGTCTTCAAGGTCGATCCCAGCTGGAGGCCGCCGACTCCACGATGTTAGGCTGTAGCGCGAACGGAGATACGACACGGTAAAGGTCGCAACTCCGTTGAGGAAGAGATTAGAAAAAAGGTTTCCCCCAACCCCCCCACCCACATACACAGAGTTAAAAATAGAACAAAACGTACATTAAATGATGACAATAGACAAAAACAAAAAAAAAGACAGAGATCTATGGTCTTGACGACAGATCAGAGCAGCCTCTCTTCCATTGACTCCATCTACACCTCACAGTTCCCTCGACAAGGCCACCAGCATAATCAAGGACCAGTCTCACTCCGATCACTCCCTTGTCTCCCCTCTCCCATCAGGCATGAGGTACAGAAGTGTGAAAACGCACACCTCCAGATTCAGGGGCAGTTTCTTCCCAGCTGTTATCAGGCAACTGAACCATCCTATCACCAACTAGAGAGCAGTCCTGACCTCCCATCTACATCATTGGAGATTCTCGGACTATCTTTAATCAGACCTTTACTGGACTGTTTCTTGCACTAAACATTATACCCTTTAACCTATTGTACACTGTAGATGGCTCGATTGTAATCATGTATAGTTTTTTCACTGACTGGACAGCATCAACAACAAGCTTTTCACTGTACCTCGGGACACGTGACAATAAACTAATCTAAATAAACTAAACATTAACTCATTTTATCTCTTGCCACAGATGCCGAGTACTTGCAGTATTCCATTAGCTCACATTTCCAGGAAATGCTTTGACAATAGACAATAGACAATAGGTGCAGGAATAGGCCATTCGGTCCTTCAAACCAGCACCGCCATTTGCCGTGATCATGGCAGATCATCCACAATCAGTACCCCGTTCCTGCCTTTTCCCCATATCCCTTGACTCCTCTATCATTAAGAGCTCTATCTAACTCTCTCATGAAAGCATCCAGGGAATTGGCCTAAACTGCCTTCTGAGGCAGAGAGTTCCACAGCTTCACAACTCCGAGTGAAAAAGTTTTTCCTCACCTCCATTCTAAATGTCCTACCCCTTATTCTTAAACTGTGGCCCCTGGTTCGGGACTCCTCCAACATCAGGAACATGTTTTCTGCCTCTAGCGAGTCCAATCCCTTAATAATCTTATATGTTTCAATAAGATCCCCTCTCATCCTTCTAAATTCCAGAGTATTCAAGCCCAGTCGCTCCAGTCTTTCAACATACGACAGTCCCGCCATTCCGTGAATTAACCTTGTGAACCTACACTGCACTCCCTCAATAGTAAGAATGTCCTTCCTCAAATTTGGAGACCGAAACTGCACACAATTCTCCAGGTGTGGTCTCACAAGGGCCCTGTACAACTGCAGAAGGACCTCTTTGCTCCTATACTCAACTCCTCTTGTTATGAAGGCCAACATTCCATTAGCTTTCTTCACTGCCTGCTGTACCTGCATGCTTCCTTTTAGTGACTGATGAACTAAGACACCCAGATCTCGTTGTACTTCCCCTTTTCCTAACTCGACACCATTCAGATAATAATCTGCATTTCAATTCACAAAACTACGCTCAATCATTTCTTTTACAGTCCAAAATGCTGGAGTAACCCAACAGGTTTGGCAGCATCTCTGGAGGAAATTGATAGGTGACACCTGTTCAATGCAGTAAATCCAATGTCAATCGAGCAGGCTGCTTTGTCCTTGGGGTGTTAAACTCCACCAGACAGCTGTTTCTACCTGTGGGCACAATTCTCCAGGTGTGGTCTCACAAGGGCCCTGTACAACTGCAGAAGGACCTCTTTGCTCCTATACTCCTATACCACCTTTCCATGTCCTCCAGATATGCTGCCTGACCCGCCAAGTTACTCCAGCACTTTGTTCTTTTTTTGTAAACCAGCATCTGCAGTATCTTGTATCTTCATTTACATTCCTTCAGACAGATCAACTTTGAATAATAGGTATTTATCACTCGTCAGTATGTGAGTCATCTGAACTTTGGGCTCCACCCTATCACCACAATCTCTCTAACCTTCCCCCTCTCTACAACGTTAAACATGCTAACTTTCTCACTTCTCCACATCTGGCTCGAAACATTACCTGTTCCTTTCTCCATAAATGCTGCCTAACCTGCTAAGCATGTCCAGTACCTTTTGTTTTTATTTTACATTTCTGGTATCTGCAATTCTTTTACTTTTGACTACTTCAACTGATGCTTTGCAGGTTAGTTTAGTTTAGAGATAGAGCATGGAAACAGGCCCTTCGGCCCACTGAGTCCGCGCCGACCAGCAATCACGCATACACTGGTCCTGTCTGCACACTAGGGACAATTTACAGAAGCCAATTAAACTACAAACCAGCCAGTCTTTGGAATGTGGGAGGAAAACCGGAGCACCTGGAGAAAACCCACACGGTCACAGGGAGAAAGTTCAAACTCTGTACAGGCAGCACCCGTGGTCAGGATCGAACCCTGGCACTGTAAGGTAACAAGTCTGTGCGCCACTGTGCTTAAAAGTTTGGGGACCATACACAATACAGTTTCTAATGAATCGCAAATATATGTTGTGTCTCCATAAAGGAGACGTGATCAGAGAATTAGAACATGCCCACAGGTAGAAACAGCTGTCTGGTGGAGTTTAACACCCCAAGGACAAAGCAGCCTGCTCGATTGACATTGGATTTACTGCATTGAACAGCTCCGCCTCTGGTGTGATCAGACTTTTGAACCCACCGCTCACGTGCAAGGGACGAATTATCAATGTTCCAATCTATCTCATTGCAGCTTTTGGACATTAAAATAATCTTCACTTTCTTTGCAGCTATAGCACAATATTCTGCACTGTGCTTACTTTATCGATTGCACTACCTGATTTACAGTATGATTTACCTCAATAGCACACAACAATGTTTTTAACAATATCGCAGCACATGTGACATGAAATATGTCGCTATTCTTTCATCGTCACTGGGTCAGAATCTTGGAACTCCCAATTTGAAAACACCATGGGATTATCAGTCATCACAGAGACCGTTAGACAATAGGTGCAGGAGTAGGCCATTCGGCCCTTCGAGCCAGCACCACCATTCAATGTGATCATGGCTGATCATTCTCAATCAGTACCCTGTTCCTGCCTTCTCCCCATACCCCCTGACTCCGCTATCCTTAAGAGCTCTATCAAGCTCTCTCTTGAATGCATTCAGAGAATTGGCCTCCACTGCCTTCTGAGCAGAGAATTCCACAGATTCACAACTCTCTGACTGAAAAAGGTTTTTCCTAATCTCCGTTCTAAATGGCCTACCCCTTACTCTTAAACTGTGGCCCCTGGTTCTGGACTTCCCCCAATATTGGGAACATGTTTCCTGCCTCTAACGTGTCCAACCCCTTAATAATCTTATATGTTTCGATAAGATCCCCTCTCATCCTTCTAAATTCCAGTGTATACCAGCCAGTTGCGATTAAAGAAGAGATCTCTCCAGCATCACCAGCCTCAAGAAGAATTGCAGGTTAAGACATGAACAGAAGGTGCCAATTTTCCTAATGATTACTGAGTATTAGATAAAAAAATAAAATGGTGAAAATATCCAGCAGCTATGGCAACACCTATAGAAAGACAATGAACCTGTTGAGTATTTCTAGCAGAGACAAGAGACTGCGGATGTTGGAATCTTAAGCAAAATGAAACATGCTGGAAGAATACCAACGGTCAGGCAGCATCTGTAGAGGGAAGACAGACACAAAATGCTGGAGTAACTCAGCAGGTCAGGTAACATCCCTGGAGAAAAAGAACAGGCAATGTTTTGGGGCAAGACCTTCTGACTGGACGGACAATGAGCTAGCAGAGGAAGTAGTAGGACAGGTTTGGAGGGATATGGGGCAAAATGCGGGCAGGTGGAACCTGTGGAGATGGGATAAGTTGGCCAGTGTGCGCAAGTTGAGCCAAAGGGCCTGTTTCCATGCTGTAAGACTCTGACACTATGACTGGATAGCACTCAAAGTTTTTCACTGTATCTTGTTACATGTGACAATAATACACTAATGCTAGTTCGACGAACTAATGAGTCATTAATTCGACAATCATGGCATGAAAACATTTCATGTGGGCTATGAAAGTTGCCAGAGACAAGGACAAACTAAACTAGTATTTCATCTAAATTGTTAACAGGATAAAAGGGAATATAGACACAAAGCTCTGGCATAAATCAGCAGGTCAGGTAGCATCTCTGGATGGGTGATGTTTCGGTCGGTACCTTCTTCAGACGAAAGGGAACCTCATCTGGGTCACCTAGTAAATTTGGTTTAGCATGTGCAAGGTCAAAGAATTTTGGAGTTTGTTGTGCAGTTCACAATCATTTTTATGGCTTTACTGACCAAAAGCAATTGTTCCAGAATGCTGCTTTCACAAATGATGTATCTATGAGTGCTGGTATAGGGGACAGTGTACATTCTTTTAATCTCTGACACACCAAGCTTATGCTATGGACAAAATAACACAAGAAAATGCTGAGATCGCTCAGGTCAGGCAGCTAGTTTTAAGTTGCAGAGAAGGTAGGGGAGCAGTGGATGGGTCAACGGAGTGTGTCAGCAAACATGAAGCTAATGTTTTGGTGGGGATAAACTGTACAAGTTCATAGGGGCACTGAGGAATATATAACATGAAGATAATCAGTGAGAAGAGGGCAGCTGGAGTGCATCACAAAGAAATGGCAGCATGGTGGTGCAGTGGTAGAGTTGCTGCCTTACAGCGAATGCAGCGCCGGAGACTCAGGTTCGATCCTGACTATGGGCACCGTCTGTACGGAGTTTGTACGTTCTCCCCGTGACCTGCGTGAGTTTTCTCCGAGATCTTCGGTTTCCTCCCGCACTCCAAAGACGTACAGGTATGTAGGTTAATTGGCTGGGTAAATGTAAAAATTGTCCCTAGTGGGTGTAGGATAGTGTTAATATGCGGGGATCGCTGGACGGCGCGGACCCGGTGGGCCGAAGGGCCTGTTTCTGCGCTGTAGCTCTAAATCTAAATCTAAACAGAATAGGTTGCAAACTGCAGAGCTGCAAGACATTTTTCTCACGTTAACAGCCTTGTGCAAGGCCAAAGAATTTGGGAGTTTGCTGTGCAGATCGCAATTTTTACTGCTTTACTGACAAAAAGCAATTGTTCCAGAATGCTGCTTTCACAAATGATGCATCTATGGAGTACTGGTATAGGGGACAGTGCACATTATTTTAGGATCCTACGCACCAAGCTTATGCTAAGGGCAAAATAAGTTTCAAATTGCAGAGCTGCAAGACATTTCTCTCACGTTAACAGCTTCTGTACACGAATGAAAGACACGCATATAAAAGATATAGATATTTTATAGATACAGCATGGAAACAGGCCCTTCTGCCCACCAAGTCCACGCACAAACACCACACAGACAGCACCCTTGGTCAGGATCGAACCCAGATCTCCGGGGTGGGAAGGCAGCAAATCTACCACTGCGCAACTGTACCACCCAAGGATACAAGGAACTGTAAATGCTGTTTTACAATAAAAAAGACACCGAGTGATAGAGTAACTCAATGGGTCATGCAGCTGGTCTGGAGAATACATGGCATTTCAGGTCAGGCTCATTATTCAGTCTGAAGGGTGCTGACCCAAAATGTCACCTATGCTTGTTCTCCAGAGATGCTGCCTGACCTGCCGAGTTACTCCAGCACTCTGTCTTTTTCACATTAAATATGTAATCTGTAAAAAAAAAAAAAAGCCCCATTGAATCATCCAAAATAAGATGAAAGATTGTGAGCGTCAGATTAGTTCTTCTTTAAAAATGTAAGAAGTGAGTTTTGAAACAAGTTTATACGTGTCAAATATCAAAACAAAATGACCAATTCCAACGTTTATGGGAGTCATCTCTTGTCAGCAAAAGAAAATACTTCCTGGAGTTTAGAAGGATAAGGGGGGAACTTCATTGAAACTTACCAAATAGTGAAAGGCCTGGATAGAGTGAATGTGGAGAGGATGTTTCCTCTAGTGGGAGAATCTAGGAACAGGGGTTATAGCCTCAGAACAAAAGGACAGACCTTTAGAAAGGAGATGAGGAAAACATTTATTTCGTCAGAGGGTGGTGGATCTACAGAATTCATTGCCACAGATGGCTGTGGAGGCCAACTCATTGGGTATGTTTAAGGTGGAGAATGATAGATCCTTGATTAGTAAGGGTGTCAGAGGTTATGGTGTGAAGCCAGGAGAATGGGGTCGAGAGGGAGAGATAGATCAGCCATGATTGAATGGACTTGATGGGCCGAATAGCCTAATCATGCTCCAAGAAGTTATGAAAATAAAATTTCAGAGGTAAACTCACCCTGATTTTGAATGTAGTTTCGTACTCTCATAGTAAAATAAAAAGTTTATTTCATGTACTCCTTCCTCGTCGGGTCCACGTAACCACAGGGGCAGTTGCACAGATGCCGCGGGCAACAATACAGAGTCAGGTAGAGGCACATCCATCACCCAGCGTGGATTTCCAGAGTCCATCCCAAAGTCTGCAGGAGAAACGGATGAAGTGATGGCCGAGGAGGTGCGTGCACAGTTGGTTACCACAGTCTTGTAGGCGCTACAGTTTTCTGAAGCCGTCGGACTTAGTGGCGTTAACGCAGAAGTTTTACTCCCAAAGGAAAAGAAATCTGGGTCCTTGCACACAACTTTTAATCCAGTAAGCGGGCACTGGCTTACGTTCACAAACTCCACGTAGGTTTTTCTCAATTCCCCACAAAGCAATCCAGTGGGAAAGTTAATGAAAAATACCTGCCAACAGAAAAATAAGTTCGATAAAACACAATTTACACAGTATGCACAAATATCACAGCATTTATCAGGCAAATTCAGGAAAATTACAAAAACTGCAGTCAAACAGCACAGAAACAGACCCTTCAGCCCAACTCATCCATCTCGACCAACATGCCCCCACTAGTCTCATTGTCTGCATTTGACCCATATATCCCTCTAAAGCTTTTCGATCCATGTACTTGTCCAAGTGTCTTTTAAATGCAGAAGATAGCCACTAAATGCTGGAGTAACTCAGCGGATTAGGCAGCATCTTTGGCGAAAAGGATTAGGTGACGTTTCGGGTCGAGACCCCTCTTCAGGGAGAGTCAGGGAGAGGGAAATTAAAGGTGTGAAAAGGTACAGAACAAATCAGAGCTGACACCGACAGCCAAAGAGCCCATTGTTGGCTGTGGAGTAGATGATAACGAGGGGATACGAACAGTAAAACTAGGATGATGACTAAGGTAGGGGAGAGACGAACTATATGGAATTAGAAGTAGCACCAGCAAGTTTGCAGATGACACAAAGTTGGGTGGCAGTGTGATCTGCGAAGATGTTAGGAGGTTGCAGGGTGACTTGGACAGGTTGAGTGAGTGGGCAGATGCATGACAGATGCAGTATAATGTGGATAAATGTGAGGTTAGCCACTTTGGCGGCAAAAATAAGGAGGCAGATTATTATCTCAATGGTGTCAGATTAGGTAAAGGGGAAGTGCAACAAAGGGTGTCCTTGTACACCAAAAGTAAGCATGTAGGCACAGCAGGAAGTGCATGTTGGCCTTCATAACAAGAGGATTTGAGTACAGGAGCAAAGAAGTCCTTCTGCAGTTGTATTGGAGTATTGTGTGCAGTTTTGGTCTCCTAATTTGAGGAAGGACGTCCTTGCTATTGAGGCAGTGCAGTGTAGGTTCACGAGGTTAATCCCTGGGATGGAGGGACTGTCATACGAGGTAAGATTGTGAAGACTAGGCTTGTATTCACTGGAGTTTAGAAGGATGAGAGGGGATCTTACAGAGACATATAAAATCATAAAAGGACTAGACAAGCTAGATGCAGGAAAAATGTTCCCAATGTTGGGGGAGTCCAGAACCAGGGGACACAGTCTAAGAATAAAGGGGAGGCCATTTAAAACTGAGGTGAGAAGAAACTTTTTCACCCAGAGAGTTGTGAATTTGTGGAATTCTCTGCCACAGAAGGCAGTGGAGGCCAATTCACTGGATGAATTTAAAAGAGCGTTAATAGAGCTCTCGGGGCTAGTGGAATCAAGGGATATGGGGAGAAGGCAGGCACAGGTTATTGATTGTAGATGATTAGCCATGATCACAATGAATGGCGGTGCTGGCTCGAAGGGTCAAATGCCCTCCTCCAGCAACTATTTGCTACGTTTCTATGTTTACCTGCCTCAACTACCTCCTCTGGCAGCTCATTCCAAATACGGTCATCTTGTTTAGATGGAGGACATTAAAAGGGAAATGGCCAGCACATTTTAACTGTCACAACTGAACTGCTCTGCACTATTTGTAATGTATTAATTTTTCTCCCCTTACATTAAATCTATTAAATGTTATAGTTTCCCATAATTTGTTGCACTGCGGTTCAGAATGAAATAGCCAATTCTCTGCCAATCTCTGCTGAGCTCCAATTTAAAAATACTTCCCTGTAACATTTTAGAGGCATGACGACACCATTTAATGTCTCCAGTTCTGTAGTTTATAGGAAGAATAAACCAACATCATGCTGAAAGTTGCACTATGTACAGTTGCCAGTTTTCAATTAGAAGTCTATAAGATTGTTGTGGAGTCAGAGATTTGAAAGGCACAGCACAAATTACCTTTAATCTTTTCTGTCACACTCATTGCTGACAAGTAAAGTACATGTTAAAATGCATTCCACTCCCCATCTCCTTTTCTTATCTGATTCCACCACTTGCACCTTTACATTTTCTCCACTCATCACCGCCAGCCTGGATTCCCATCTCCACCCTTCTCTCTGGCACTTGACTCACCTGCCCCTCAGCCTCTTCTCGACCTGATCCATCTATCCTGTGCTAGCTTTTATCCCACCTCTCTCCACCAGCTAGCACCTCTCTACGTTATCAGTCTGAGGAATGGTCCCAACCCAAAATGTCATCTCTCCATTTCCCTCCACAGATGCTGCCTGACCTCATTCCTCCAGGATTTTGTTTTGCCAAAATGTATTGTTTCAAAATTATCAAAACTGGACAAAAAAGTAATTGTAATCCCTTTATTACCATTCCATAGTGTTAACAGAAGTTTTTATTCGATCATTTAACAACTCTATCTTCCCAATTCAACTTTAGTTAAATCAGATGTTAAAAGACCTAGCTTCATTCTTCCAAACACCAAGCTCACACTGTCTCATCTGTTGTTTAGTTTAGAGATACAACATGGAAACACGCCCTTCGGCCCAAAGAGACCAAGCCGACCATCGATCTCATTAGCTCTATGCCCTCCCACTTTTTCATCCACTCCCTACACACTAATGGCAATTTATAGAGGTAAATTAACCAACCGAACAGCATGTCTTTGGGATGTGGGAGGAAGCTGGAGCACCCGGAGGAAACTCACAGGGTCACAGGGAGAACGTGCAAGCTCCACACAGAAGGACTCAAGGTCAGAATGGAGCTGAGAGGTTGCCCCAAATCTGACCTTTCCAGCAACAAGTTAATGTTCCAGTAAATGTGTACACCAAGAAATCGTATTTCTAGCCTTTAACAATAGCAGCA
This sequence comes from Rhinoraja longicauda, assembly GCF_053455715.1. Classification (NCBI taxonomy): domain Eukaryota; kingdom Metazoa; phylum Chordata; class Chondrichthyes; order Rajiformes; family Arhynchobatidae; genus Rhinoraja; species Rhinoraja longicauda. The sequence goes on from NC_135956.1 coordinate 70,480,584, forward strand.
TTTGACTAGTGGCATGCCTTCACAGAAACCATTAGGTTGGAACGATCTGTGGGTAAATAGGCAGCAAATCCAATCAATAAGCCAACATCGTTTTGAGCCTTGATCAGCAAAGGAGCACACAAGTTGTTGGAAATTTAAAGAATTAAAAAGTGTTATTTTATTTGATTTTCATGTACATTATAAACAAAAGAAACCTTTTCAGTTCAGGATGTGAATCCATTTGAATGAATGTGGGGGGGGGGGGGGGATGTACTAAATATGCCAATCATGACTGCTACAACACCAAGCTCATCCTGCCTGAAGGATCAGTCCATTTGTCCTGGCATAGATGCACAGCGGTCTCTTTGGCAATCAGGCAGGGCAATCCCCGGCACCAAACATGATTCAACTTTTGATAGATAAATGTTACAAGGGCAGGTCAATCTCCTAGCTCTCACAGTCAACGCAACTTAATAATTTTTAACCCCTCAAATCAATGTAGCAGATTCTACCTCAGTAAATTTAAGGAATAAGAGAGTAAGGGTAAAATTGGGACCGATGTGAGAGGAGGCGTGGTGAACACCGAATTAAAGGTATTACATTTGAATGCACGTAGTATAAGGAACAAAGCTTGTACTAGTGTTAGAAATTGGTCAGTATGATTTTGTGGGCATTACAGAGACTGGTTGCAAGAGGATCTGAGCCAGTAGCTGAATATTCAAGGTTACACGTGGGCAGAGGGGGTGGGGTAGCTCTACTGGTAAGGAATGAAATTCGGTCCTTCGCAAGGGGTGACATAGGATCCAAAGATGTACTTTGTGGGTAGGTAAGAAACTGCAAGGGTAAAAATACCCTAATGAAGGCTATTTACAGGTCCCCAGTCGTCAGGATATAGGGTACAAGTTACATCAGGAGATACATCAGCAAGAAAGGCAATGTTGCGGTGGTCATGGGAGATTGCACTATGCAGGTAGACTGGGAAAATCAGGTTGGTACTGGATCCCAACAGAGGGAATTAGTAGAGTGCCTCCAAGATGGGTTCTTAGAGCAACTTGACGTGGAGCCTACCAGGGAAAAGGCAATTTTGGATTTAGTGTTGTGTAATGAACTGGATTTAATAAGGGAGCTCAAGCAAAAGGAACCACTAAGAGATAACGACCATACTAAGATAAGATTCAAACTGTAATCTGAGGGGGAGAACATGAAATCAGATGTGTCGATATTCCAGCTGAGCAAAGGGGACTACAGAAGCATGAGCTGACCAAAGTTGACTTGAAAGGGACCCCAGCAGGAATGACAGTGGAACAGCAATGGCAGGAATTTCTGGGAATAATTCAGAAGATGCAGGATCTTTTCATTCCAAAGAAAAAAAGATTCCGGGGGAGAATGAGGTGATCGTGGCTGACAAGGGAAGTAAAACATAGCATAAAACTAAAAGAGAAGACATATAACATTGCAAAGATTAGTAGGAAGCCAGAGGATTGGGAAGCTTTTAAAAAAACAACAGAAGGTAATTAAAAAGGCAATAAAGGGAGAAAATATGAATTATGAGGGTAAGCTAGCCAATAATATCAAAAAGGATAGCAAGAATTTCTTCACATATATAAAGAGGAAGAAAGAGGTTGGACTGCTGGAAAATGATGCTGGAGAAGTGATAATGGGGAATAAAGAAATGGCAGAGAAACTGAATAACTTTTTTTGCATCAGTCTTCACAGTGGAGAATGTGCCTGAAATTCAAGAGAGTCAGGGGGTGGAAGTTGGTGGAGTGGCTATTACTAAGGAGAAGGTGCTTGGGAAACTGAAAGGTCTGAAGGTGGATAAGTCATCTGGACTGCACCCCAGGATTCTGAAAGAGGTAGCTTTAGAAATTGTGGAGGCATTAAGTGAGGTTTCAAGAATCGTTGGAGTCAGGCGTGGTTCCTTTTGATTGGAAAATTGCAAATATTACCCCGCTGTACAAGAAGGGAGCAAAGCAGAAGAGTGGAAACTATAGGCCAGTTAGCCCGACTTCAGTGGTTGGTTAGATTTTACCTACAGTTTTTAATATCACATTTAAACTGCAACAAAAAAAGAAAGAAATGTTTTAATTTTGGAGAACGCTAAATTGGCAATGAGTGTTGAATATACACAAGTAATGATTGATCTTTACCTCTAATAAGGGCTTTGTCTCTGTGATGATGGGATCTAACCGCCGATCTGATCCGTACTTCACAGAAGTTTTCTCTTCTTTAGTGTTATTGAGTCTAGGTCCCTGGATTTCCAAATCTTGATGGCCTCTTACTGATAATCCTTGAGGTACTTTACCTAAAATATTATTTTAAAGAAAAATTCTGGATGTTTAGAAAAAAGAGCACTTATAATTTAACATTACATATTCCGTGTATGCTTTAAAATATAAAACAAAACACTATTATAAAACATAGAACAGTACAATACAGGAACAGGCCCTTCTGCCCACCATGTCCACACCAAACATGATGCCATCTATATATATATATTATCCATATATCTTATATTATTAAAACTCTCATCTTGTTTGTGGATAGATTTGTTCTCGATATACAGCCAAAATGGTACATGATAGCGCAACAACTTTAGGCCAACCCTACTCACCATTCTCCCGGGGTCTCAATAAATCAAGTTTTGTCACTTTAAAAAAATTAACTTACTTTAATAAATGCACCCCCCCCCCCCCCCCCCCCGGGAGGACTGGCCATCCTCCTGTGGTGCAGCGCGGCAGCAGAGGGTCAAACAAGATGGTTGCACCCAACAAGGGTTGCCGCGCCCACAGGAGAGGTTTGCAGGGAGGGTTGCTGGGCCCACAGGAGAGGTTTGGACCCAAAGGGTCCACGCCCGTCTAGTGTTATACTAATCCTCTCTGTGTGCACATGATCCATATCCTTACATTCACTGCATATCCATATTATGCCCATCTAAAAAAAAACTTAAATGCCCCTATTAATGCTCCCTGACTCCAAACAAGTTTCAGAAATGTTACGAGGAGCATTGACTTGTGGCATTTTTAAATCAATATTTGAACGAATCTAAAAAGGTAGCCAAATTTCATGTACATGAAATAGGCAAGAATGCTTCAAACCCAACCTGCCCTGCACAGCGCAACCCTTTTGCCCTCGCAACTCCCTCCCCGACTGACCTTCAGTCCAGCTCAGTCCATGGTAGTACTCCAGTTGATCCATTGAGCTAGGTTGATGGAGGTTATGAGTAGTTTGTGGTTTCATTCCAGATTTTGCCATGTAAGGACTGCTGACATTGAGGCAGTTGGCTGGAGGAACAGGTGAAACAAAGTGTAGGAATGGGCACAATCTTTACAAATGCTCAAAATCCTTAACTGTTCTGGAAGTATTAGAGAAGAGGGCCTTTTATTTCAAGTTTAAGTTCTACTCCCAAACCAAACTAACTGCTCAGTAATTTCTCCATTTCAGATATCCAGCATCTGCAGACTGAAGTGTCCAAAACATCACCTATCCATGTTCTCCAGATATAGACACAAAGATATAGGCACCCTGAGTACCGGCACACCTCAGGGCTGTGTTTTGAGCCCCATGTTCTACTCCCTATTCACACACGACTGTGTTCCTGCATTCGACTCCAACACCATTGTCAAGTTTGCAGACGACACAACGGTGATCGGGCTGATCACCAACGGTGATGAAACAAACTACAGAGCGGAGGTGCAGAACCTGGCGGACTGGTGCTCTGATAACAACCTGTCCCTAAGCACCTCCAAGACCAAGGAGCTGATCATCAACTTCCGTAGATCACACAACGGGGAATACGCTCCGATCTTTATCAATGGGGACCGTGTGGAGAAAGTGTCCAGCTTCAAGTTTCTGGGCACTCACATTTCGGAGGACCTCACATGGTCCACTAACACCGCTGCGCTGGTCAAGAACGCACAGCAACGACTGTTCTACCTGAGAACACTGAAAAAGTCTGGTCTACCCCAACAGCTGCTGACGACCTTCTACCGCTGCACCATAGAGAGCATCCTAATGCATGGCATCCCTGTGTGGTACCTCAGCTGCACGGAGGCAGAGAGGAGAGCTCTTCAGCGGGTAGTCCATAGAGCTCAGAGGACCATCGGAACACAGCTACCAGCCTTGGAGGACATCTACAACACACGATGCCTCAGAAAAGCCACCAGCATTCACAAAGACTCCTCACACCCCTGCAATAGTCTGTTCGAAATTCTACCATCGGGCAGACGCTACAAGGCCTTCTACGCCCGCACCTCCAGATTCAGGAACAGCTTCATCCCCAGGGCCATAGCTGCTATGAATCGGTCCTGCTGAGCCGGATGGTCACATTGCACAGTAAACCGGCACAGACCTACTTGAACTTTATACTGTTTTAAAACTGTTTCCAATTTTGTTTCACTGGGTTGTATAAATTTATACTGGTTAGCTAATTAATTTATTGCATCGTATGGAATGCGCATTCCCAATCTCGTTGTACCCCTGTACAATGGCAATAAAGATGTATTGTATTGTAAGTGCTGAAGTAACTCAGATCAGGCAGCATCTCTGTAGAAAAAGGATGGGAGACGTTTTTGGTCGGGACCCTCCTTCAGACTGAGGATAGAGTGTTGGGGGGGGGGGGGGGGGAGGGGAAAGAGGTGAAAAGCTGGAGGCGAGAAAAGACCAGGACCAACCAGGGCCGTCCACAAATGACCTCAGGCAGGGCAGTGCCTGGTAGGTCCATTGTTCGCACGGGAAGGAGTGATCTCAAGATAAACTATGTGGAGAATTGTGGAACTGGTAAAATGACTAGGGAGGAGGAAGGGGACAAAGAGGGAGGGGGGGAAAGAGAGGGGGAGTACGAGATGAAGTTACTTAAAATTCAAAAGTTCAACGTTCATACCGCTGGGTTGTAAGCTACCCAAGCAAAATATGAGGTGCTGTTCCTCCAATTTTCGGTACTGTTGTCGTCTTGCGGGCTGACCTAACATACATTTTGTCAGCTTCTTCACGCTGAATTACTCTAGCATTTGTACCTTTTACTGCAGTGTCTTGTTTTGTAAATATAGGTGCTCAAACAAATTATTTTCTTTGATTTTTAGATTTAGATTTAGAGATACAGCGCAGAAACAGGCCCTTCAGTCCACCAGGTCCGCACCGCCCAGCGATCCCCGCACATTAACAGTATCCTACACCCACTATGGGCAATTATTTATTTATTTTTACACTTGCCCAGCCAATTAACCTACAAACCTGTATGTCTTTGGAGTGTGGGAGGAAACCGAAGATCTCAGAGAAAACCCACGCAGGTCACGGGGAGAATGTACAAACTCTGTACAGTACCCGTAGTCAGGATCGAACCCGAGTGTCCGGCGCTGCATTCGCTGTAAGGCAGCAACTCTACCGCTGCGCCACCGTGGATATGGATTTAGCATATATTCTAAATGTCCCCTTGTCTATATATGTCTATATATGTCTATATATGTCTATATATATACACACACACACCGATCAGCCAATACATTATGACCTGATGAGCCAAAACATTATGACCACCTGCCTAATATGCTGTTGGTCCTATGTGTGCAGCCCCATCCGCAGCAGGGTGCGATGCACTGTGTGTTGTGACACATTCCTTCCGTGACCACCATTAAAATTTTCTGTGACTTGTGCCACAGTAGACCTTCTGTCGGTTCGGACCAGACGGGATAACCTTCGGTGCCCTCGTGCATCGATGAGCCTTGGGCGCCCAACACCCTGTCGCCGGCTTGTCCCTCCTCGGACCTGTCGGTAGGTACACACCACTGCTGACTGGGAGCACCCCACAAGCCTTGCCGTTTCAGAGATGCTCTGACCCAGTCGTCTGGCCATAACAATTTGGCCCTTGTCAAAGTTGCTCAGGTCTTTACTCCTGCCCATTTTTCCTGCATCCAACACATCAACTTCAAGAACTGACTGTTCACTTGCTGTCTAATATATCCAACCTCTTGACAGGTGCCATTGTATCAAGATAATCAATGTTATTCACATCGCCTATCAGTGGTCGTAATGTTTTGACTGATCAGTGCATATAAGCACTTTGTGCACTTCAATATTTGTTTCTTTAAAAAGTAATTTGCAATGCATAATCTAATCTGGAAGATGCAAATGACAGATACCTGGACAAACAGATCATCTCACCTGCTATCTGTGTTCCAGAGCTGGAGTCTAGTCCATCTTGTTTAAGAGCTGATGATACTGTGCTAAGATTGTAAACTACTCCGAGAATGTGCAGCTCACCTGTCAGACGAGGAAGCAGTTTTAATCTTGCCTAAAGAAATAAAGGCAGAAATTACCTCAAAGTATATCATTGCTATTACCGTAATACATGCAAATCTTTGAGCTGCTCCTTTAAAATATGTAATACATTTAACTTTATTGAATATGATAATCAATTATTAGAAAAATCCATTTTGCATAGCTCAATGGTTTCTGTTGGTTTTAGTTTCTACTCTTGGTTTCATGAAGTTAGACTTGCAGTACAGTTGTTGCCTTGCAGTGCCAGAGACCCAGGTTCAATCCTGACTAAGGGGTTTCTCCAGGTGTCCCAGTTTCCTCCCACAGTCAAGACATACTTTGGCCGTGGCAAAAATTGTACATTGTCCCTAGTATGTAGGACAGCGCTAGTGTATGGGGTGGTCACTGTTTGGAACGGACTCAGTGGGCTGAAGGGCCTGTTCCCATGCTGTATCTCTAAAGTCTAAAGTTAAATCACATTTGTTCAAGAGAAAGCTATCCCCAGAGCACACAAAATTGGCTTGAAGGTTGGAGGTAGAACGTGGTTTAGTTTAGTTATACAGCGCGGAAAAATGTTCTTCGGCCCCACCGACCAACGATTCCCATACATTAACACTAGCGACGATTTTACATTTCTACCAAAGCCAATTAATCTACAAACCTGTACGTCTTTGGAGTGTGGGAGGAAACCCACGCGGTGATGGGGAGAATGTACAAACTCCGTACAGACATCACCCGTAGTCGGGCTCGAACCCGGATTTCCGGTGCTGTAAGCGCTGTAAGGCAGCAACTCTACCGCTGCGCCACCATGCCGCCCTCCGCCATTGCAGACTTTTCTTATTTGAAACATGTAACCAGTGGTGTGTCGCAGGGGCTGGCGCTAGGTTAATTGTTGGTTGCTATTTATATTAATAACTTGGATGCGAATGTAGGTGGCATGGTTAGCAAGTTTGCAGATGACACTAAAATTGGAAATAGTGGACAGTAAAGGAGGTTACCCATGATTAAGCCTGACGAAGGTTTTCGACCCGAAAAGTCACCTATTCCTTCTCTCCAGAGATGCTGCCTGTCTCGCTGAGTTACTCCAACATTTTATGTCTATCGTCAGGGTAAACTAGCATCTGCAGTTCCTTCTGACACACTAACCCATGATTACAACAGGATCACGATCAACTAGGTCAATGGGAGTGTTACAGCAAATGGAACTTAATTCAGATAAATGGAAGGTATTGAATTTTGGCAAGACAAATCTAGGCAGGATAAATGGGAGGGTCCTGGGGAGTGTTGTGGAACAGAGACACCTAGGGATACTGGAGTTGTAACATGTTACAACTGTACAAGATATTGGTACGGTCAGATTCGCAATACCGTTCTAGTCGCCCTTCTCTAGGAAGTTTGTCAACAAACTGGAAAGGGAGTAGAAAAAATGTATACAGATGTTAACTGGCCTGGAAATTTTGTGTTATAAGGGGAGGCTGGATAGAGGCATACAATGGAGTCATACAGCAAGGAAATAGGCCTTTTGGCACAACTTTTGAGGACCAAGATGCCACATCTACACTCGTCCCACTTGCCCACATTTGGCCCATACCTATCTGAACCTTTTCTATCCATGTACCTGCCCAAATGTCTTTTAAATATTGCTATTGTACCTGCTTCAACTTCCTCCTCTGCCACCTCATTCCATATACCTGCCACCCTCTGTGTGAAAAGGTTGCCCCTCTGGTCCCTATTAAATCGAGCAGAAGGTGCTAGCTCCACACAGACAGCACCTGAGGTCAGGATTGAACCCCGGTCTGTGGCGCTGTGAGGGAGCAGCTCTGCCAGCTATGCCACCTGGGTTACATTTAATGTGGATTCCATTCTCTCAATGGAGGTATCAGACACTGAGCTGGAGGGGCGAGGCAAGAGGAGCGGTAAAAAGAAACTACCAATGCTGCCAAGTAAATACTGGGTATCAAATATGGCAGGAAAGTGCACCACTCACCGTTTTGGTCTCTTCACCACTTATTTGGAATTCATTTATTACCTCTGTGACAATGCTATGAGACGCCTGTAAACAAGAAAACCACAGGAGCTTTTTGTTAAATGTATGATGTAGATTTCCAACTAATCGTCCAAAAGTAAATTACACCAGAAGGAACTTGGTATTGTTTACTTATTTACTGCTCAAATTATAAACTTAGACATAGACAAGTCACATAGACTTAATGAAATCAGCAATGTAAATGCAGTATTCAATTTAACAGTATTTGAGTTTAATTTATTGTCACGTGTACCGAGGTACAGTGAAAAGCCTTTGTTGCATGCTAACCAGTTAGTGGAAAGACAATACATGATTACAATCGAACCATCCACAGTGCACAGTTACATTATAAAGGGAATAACGTGAATAACGTTCAGTGCAAGATAAAGCCAGTAAAGTCCGATCACTGATAGTCCGAGGGTCTCCAACGAGGTTGCTCTGAGAAGAGATTTAAAAGAACATAGTTAAAGTAAGAAATTTTGCTGTCGGAGTAGAGATTTAAAAGAGTGGAGCGATTGTAATGCGTGATTGCAGAACCACTTCTGTGATCAGCACACAACGAGTTGCTTGGTTTGGGTGGCATCTTGGATCAATTGTGAAACACCATTGTATTTCTTTGTTATGTTGACAATTAAACAACTGAAAACATTTAAAAAATGACTTTATAAACCAGAGTTAAAAGGCTAGGGAAAATTAGCGATGAAAGCAGAAATGGTGAGCTATTTCTATAGTTAGAGAATGACATGTGTATGTATCAGAGCACAGACGACGACAAGGCAGCCAGCATAATCAAGGATCAGTCTCACCACACTCACTCCCACTTCTCCCCTCTGGAGATAGAACTTTGAAAACACATATCTACAGATTCAGGAACAGTTTCTTCCCAACTGTTATCAGGCAACTGAACCAATCCCTCACCAACCGTAGTGCGGCCCTGACCTCCCACCAACCCCATTGGACACCTTTGAACCATCTTTAATTGAATATCAGTTATTTTTGCACTAAATGTTGTACCCTTTGTCTCTATTTATGCACTGTGGACAACTTGATTGCATTCATGTATAATCTTTTCTTTGACTAGATAGCAAACAAACAAATGTTTTCCACTATATCTTGGTATATGTGACAATAAACTAAAGAGAAAGCGAATTATTCCAAGAACATATCATTACCTTCGGATGTGAATCTTTCTCGTTGCTGATCGATTCTCTTGCATCTTCCTCAGATCCTTTCATAAAGTCTCTGAAGTTAAATTTCCACAATAACGATAGATCACTCAATAATAGAGGGACCTTTAAAGGATTTGTGAACACTACTTCAACAGTAACTGGTTCTAGAAACAATAAAGATAGTAAAAATAACAATAAATTGCAGACAAACTGGAGTAGCCTCTTGAATTACTGGGTAGAGTGCATAAAGCAGGTGTCTACTTTGAGGAAAATAATTTTAGTGCCAACAAAAGGAAAAGGGTGCAGAAGGGATTCACCAGGATGTAATCTGGGCTTTACAGTCTAGAATTATAAGGATAGGATGGGACTTTTTTTGGAGCGTAGGCTCAAAGGGGTGATCTTATTCAAGTGCACAAGATTTTGAGGGGCACAGATAAAGTGTGCACTCTCAGTCTTTTCCCTCCAGGGTAGACGATTCTAAAATGAGAAGGCATAGGCTTGCAGAGGGGAGAGATTTAAGGACCAAGGGAGAAACTTTTTCCACTGAGTAATAATGCAAGGAAACTGGACTCTCCCATTATGTGAATTCAGTCAGCCTTGACAAAATGGGCCAAATAGCCCATTTCTGTTCTTATACAGCTCGATGATTCTAAACACAAAGTGGAGATTAAATTAACATTGTGTCTGGAAGCAATAGAAGACCAAGCCATAATTAGGAAGCCTTGCAGTGATTAGGAAGACATGAAGACATAATTAGGAAGACATGAAGCAGTGCGATAACTAGATTTTTCATCACCTTGTAGTCTGCTTCATTTGCAAAGCTAGAACTAATTCCGTCCCTTCAATCTTGAATGCTTTTCTTTCGGCATGGCAATTTTTTCCCGGGGCAGGGGAGTACTTACACAGCAAAAAGTAACAGAAATAGGCTAATGATGAAAATCTGCTCCAATGAAGATGAACATATGGTCAAAGAGAGACACAAAGTGCTAGATAACTCAGCAGATCAGGCAGCATCTCTGGAGAAAAAGGAAAGGTGACATTTCGGGTCGGGATCCTTCTTCAGAACATTTGATTAATTTGGGAAGGAGATCAGTGACAATGCATATCATTTAAAATGAATGAATAAGAATAGCCCTTGAGCAAGTTGAATGAATGAATGAATGTTGGCCTTCGTAACAAGAGGAGTTGAGTATAGGAGCAAAGAGGTCCTTCTACAGTTGTACCGGGCCCTGGTGAGACCGCACCTGGAGTACTGTGTGCAGTTTTGGTCTCCAAATTTGAGGAAGGATATTCTTGCTATGGAGGGCGTGCAGCGTAGGTTCACTAGGTTAATTCCCGGAATGGCGGGACTGTCGTATGTTGAAAGGCTGGAGCGATTGGGCTTGTATACACTGGAATTTAGAAGGATGAGGGGGGATCTTATTGAAACATATAAGATAATTAGGGGATTGGACACATTAGAGGCAGATAACATGTTCCCAATGTTGGGGGAGTCCAGAACAAGGGGCCACAGTTTGAGAATAAGGGGTAGGCCATTTAGAACGGAGATGAGGAAGAACTTTTTCAGTCAGAGGGTGGTGAAGGTGTGGAATTCTCTGCCTCAGAAGGCAGTGGAGGCCAGTTCGTTGGATGCTTTCAAGAGAGAGCTGGATAGAGCTCTTAAGGATAGCGGAGTGAGGGGGTATGGGGAGAAGGCAGGAACGGGGTACTGATTGAGAGTGATCAGCCATGATCGCATTGAATGGCGGTGCTGGCTCGAAGGGCTGAATGGCCTACTCCTGCACCTATTGTCTATTGTCTATTGTCTATTGTCTATTGTCTATTGTCTATTGTCTATTGTCTATTGTCTATTGTCTATAATGGGTACGTTTATTGGCCAAGTATGTGCATTTACAAGGAATGTGCCTTGGTGCTCCGCTCACAAATGATAACACAAACATACAGTTAACAATTAAGAATAAAGCATAACCACATCGAAACAATAAGGATACAACATTACAGTCTAAACATGTGGGTGAAAATAAACCAGAGCAAAAAAAGAGACTACCTGAGTACCCTGAGTAGGGGAATTGAGAAACAGAGGACACAGCTTTAAGGTAAGGGGGGTGGGTGTATGGAACGAGCTGCCGGAGTAGGTAGTTGAGGCAGGTACCTGGAAAGGACACGTTTAGAGGGATATGGGCCAAACGCAGGCAAGTGGGACTAGTGTAGATGGGGCATGTTGGTCGGTGTGGGCAAGTTGGGCCGAAGGGCCTGTTTCTCCACTGTATGACTCTTTGAAAAGTGCTGGAAGGAGTGAAGCTATAGAGGTATGTTGTTGAAATTGTAAAAATTTAAGATTTTAATATCTAAAGAAAATTATTTTCCATTGCTATTGCAGAGCATCTGGTTAACGGTTTTAACACCAAGCACTTCTGACAAACTGAAGCTTGTGTTAGTTGGTCAGAGCATGGAAACAGGCCCTTCAGCCCAACCTGCCCACACCTACCAACATGTCCTACACTAGTCCCACCTGCCTGCGTTTGGCCTATATCCCACTAAACCTATCCTGTCTAAATATTTCTTAAACATTGTGATAGTATCTGCCTTAACTACCTCCTCTCCAGCAGCTCATTCCATACGTCCACCATCCTTTGTATTAAAAAAAAGGTACCCCTCAGGTTCCTAGTAAATCTTTCCCCACTCACCGTAAACCTATGTCCTCTGGTTCTCGATTCCTCTACTCTGGGCAAGAGACACTGTGTCTACCCGATCTAGTCCTCTCACAATTTTGTACACCTCTATAAGATCAGCCCTCATCCTCGGCACTCCAAGGAGTAAGAGTCCTAGCCTGCTCAACCTCCCCCTACAGCTCAGGCCCTGGCAAAATACTCATATTTTCTTTGCACCCTTTCCAGCTTGAAAGAATTTAACATTTATTGCACCAGCACAGAATCTTAACACAACTAATTATTCTAACCGATTTACCTTCCACCACAGCCACAGGGAAGCGCAAGTTGTCCGTCTGGCTGTTGAGACAGTACTGAGTATGCTGAAAATTCTGCGGGATGGCTCCTCTGTTCACTACAGCCACAACCCGCTCCTCAAGTTCTTTCCACTGCTGGGAAGCTTCGCGCTCATATTCCTGGTCCAAGCTGACGTGCGTGGCTGCTTGCTTTTCACCTGATGGGAAGAGAAATAGCATTTTATGTACAAAGGTCAGGAACTCCATTGTGAACAGATCCCTTGTGCACCCATTTTGTTGGAAAAATAAATGGCATCCTTAAAGATGAGTTCCACACAAAATTCACCCAGGCACTTGTCAATGTGTAGGGTTCTGTTCATTAACCCTTCCAGAGGCAGAGATTGACAGATTGTTGATTAGTAAGGGTGTCAGGGGTTATGGGGAGAAGACAGGAGAATGGGGTTGAGAGGAAAGATAGATCAGCCATAATTGAATGGCGGAGTAGACTTGATGGGCCGAATGGCCTAATTCTGCTCCAAGAGCTTATGAACGACCCATGTGAGAAAGGCTTATTCTGCAAAGGTTGCACTCCAAGGGAGCTGTGCCAATGTTGATTTCTATCCCGAAACTATCCTATTTCAACTAATAGATGGTTCTTATCCCTCTTTAAAATGATTTAATATTGACAAAACAGGCCGAGTAAATGCATGAACTAAATCATTTTCTGGTTGCATCTGCCAGAAATTATTTGCACTCGACCCGATTTTAACACAACTATAATAGTTTGAAGATTTAAGCAGAGAGCGGTACTAAAACAAAAATAGAGTGCTGGAGTAACTCAGTGGGTCAGATAGCATCCCTGGCGAACGTGGGGAGGTGAGATTTCAGGTCGGGATCCTTCTTCAGACTGATTCTCCAGGGATGTTGCCTGATCCGCTGAGTTACTCCAGCATTGTGTCTTTTATTTTTGTAAACCTCATATTTTGCTTGGGCAGCTTACACCCCAACAGTATGAACATTGACTTCTCTAACTTCAAGTAACCCTTGCTTTCCCTCCCTCTCCATCCCTCCCCTTCCCAGTTCTCTGACCAGTCTGACTGTCTCTGACTACATTTTATCTCTGTTTGATTTGTTGTTACCTTCTCCCAGCTAACAATAATGTATTCTACATTTGCCTTGATCTCTATTCCCTTTGTCCCATTTTCACACCTAGCACCTCCTAATCTATGTATCTCCCTCTCCCCGACTTCAGTCTGAAGAAGAGTTTCGAGCCGAAACGTCACCCATTCCTTCTATCCAGAGATGCTGCCTGTCCCGCTGAGTTACTCCAGCATTTTGTGTCTATCTTCAGTTTAAACCAGCATCTGCAGTTCCTTCCTGCACATAAGCGGTGCCTTGTTTCTGTAGTACTAAAACATTTAATTTTAGTTTAGTTTTTTTAGTTTAGTTTCAGAGACAGGGCAAGGAAACAAGCCCTTCGGCCCATGAGTCCATGCCGACCATTGATCACCCTTTCACATTAGTTCTATGTTACTCCACTGCTGTGTTCCTTCCCTGCACACCGGGGTCAATTTATATAGGCCAATTAACCTACAAACCCGCACGTCTTTGGGATGTGGGAGGAAAGCGGAGCATATGATAACACACAACAGGGAGAATGTGCACAGACAGCACCCAAGGTCTGGATCAATCCTGGGTCTCTGACGTTGAGGCGGCGGCTCTACCTGCTGCCCCAATCAATCAAAAAGAAAATCTGGATTTCACTACCACAGACATTATCAGGGGAATAAAATGGTAATCTCGAAAATGGTAAATTTCAAAACCTTGAATATTCTCATGGTTAATGATACCACCAGAGAATTCCAAACGCCTGGCGAATTAATACACTGAACAACTATTTAAATGCCTGCATAGCATCTTGAGTGTTTTAAGGTCAAACTAATAATAGAACCAAATTAGTAAAGTTGACTACTGAATTGTCAAGTGATCTTAAATGCCTGACAGGTGCACTTCCTTCAGTGAAGGACCCCACCTTTAGACTTTCAACTTTAGAGATAGAGCATGGACATAGGCCCTTCGGCCCACCAAATCCGCACTGACCAGCAATCATCCTACACACAAGGGTCAATTTTTTAAACCAAAGCCAATTAATCTACATACTTGTGCGTCTTGGGATGTGGGAGGAAACCAGAGCACCCGCAGGAAACCCGAGCACCCGGAGGAAACCAACTCGGTTACAGGGAGAACGTACAAACTCCGTAAAGGCAGTACCCGTAGTCAAGATCAAACCTGGGTCTCCGGTGCTGTAAGACAGCAACTCTACTACTGCGCCACTGCGCCGTCCACAGCAAAACATGGAACAATATAGCATGGAACAGGCCCTTCCACCCACACCCTGTCCAGTTCTTCCTCAGCTTGCCCATAATGCCTCCAATCTTGCACCAACTCTTGTGGTCAGCTGTACGTTCATACAATCAAGGCAACGACAGATAGGCAATAAATGCCTTCATCACCCACATCCAAACAGTAAATTGAAAATCTCTGCTCAGGTGATTTCTAATACAAGCGGCAAACTTTGGCGACTGAACTACCAACCTTCTGAAGGGCGCCTGTCATGACCAAAAAATACCCGTGTGGCTGAGCTCTTAATACAGGGCAATGGTAGTTGGGGTAGTGGTGCTTCTGGTGACAATTGGCTGACGCTCTGAAAAGGAATGGAAAAGTTTTCTTTAGTTATTAATATCTTAAATTGCTACAATTTCAACAATATACATATTTTGCTTCACTCCTTCCAGCACTTGTCATAGAGTCACACAGCTTGGAAACAGGCCCATCGGCCCAACTTGCCCACACGAACCAACATACTATTAGCGGAGTCAGGGGATATGGGGAGAAGGCAGGAACGGGGTACTGATTGAGAATGATCAGCCATGATCACATTGAATGGAGGTGCTGGCTCGAAGGGCCAAATGGCCTACTCGTACACCTATTGTCTATTGTCTATGTCCCATCTACACTAGTCCCATCTGATGCGTCTGGCCCATATTCCTCTAAACCTGTATCCGTCTAATTGTTTCGGAAAAGTTGCAATAGTCCCTGCCTCAAAAATGAAATTGTTCTATTTGGCAGGAAAACTAAATATGAAGCACATTTTTTGAAACTGTGAGAGACTGCAGAACATTGAATTGCAGGGGATCAACGTGCATGAATCATGAATGACTGGCCTGTAATTACAACAAGGAATTAGGAGAGCTAACGAAAGACAGAAATAAAAATAAATATAGACAGGCTCTGTTTCAATTGCATAATGCAAGACCAACCCAGGGTATTTATTGTGTGCAGTAGAGGTCTATTTTAAGATAGATGTAAATCTATTGAAAGCAACTCAGAGGAGGTTTACTAGAGTGATATCTGGCCCGCACAGGTTTTGGTTTAGTTTATTAATGTCACATGCACCAAGGTACAGTGGAAAGCATTTTCTCGTTGCGTGCTAATTGGTCAGTGAAAAGACTATATATGATTACAATCTGTTCGTCCATAGTGTACAGATACAGGATAAAGGGAATAACATTTAGAGCAATATAAAGTCCAGTAAAGTCAGATTAAAGATAGTGTGAGGGTCTCCAATGAGGTAGATGGTAGGTCAGGACCACTCTGTAGCTGGTGTTAGGAAGGTTCAGAATGGTAGAAGGTGAGGTAGGACATGTTAGGCTTGTATCCATTGAAAGAGCAAGTAGTTGTTACTGGGATGTTGTCAGGATTAGATAGAATTAGCTATAAAGAGAGGTTAGATAAACTAGGTAACCTCCCTGCAGTGTTGGGAGGGCAAGGGGAGGCATGATAGCTATATAAAAATGATAAGAGGCATAGAGAGGGTACACAGTCTAACTCTTTTCACAGGTCAGGGAAGGCACGGATTTAAGGTAGTAAAGAACTCCAAATAAAGAGTCAGTCAACTACTGGAACAGAACAGTTTAGCACAAGAACAGGCCCTTAGGTCCACAGATGTTGGAAGGAACTGCAGATGCTGATTTAAACTGAAGATAGACACAAAATGCTGAGTAACTCAGCGGGACAGGCAGCATCTTTGGATAGAAGGAATGGGTGATGTTTCGGGTCGAGACCCTTCTTCAGTCTGAAGAAGGGTTTCAACCCGAAACTTCAGCATTTTGTGCCCACCTTAGGTCCACAATGTCCATGCTGAACACAATGCCAAGTTGTACTAATCTCCTCTGCCTGCGTGTGATCCATATTCCTCCATTCCCTGCATATGCATGTATCTATCTAAAAAAACTTTTTAAATGCCACTATCGTTTTTGCCTCCACCACTCCTGGTGGCATCTTACAGGCACCAATTACCCTCTACCCAAAAATAAACCTGTTCCACATATCTCCTTTATACTTTGTAGAAACAAAGAGCTGCAGATGCTGGTTAAAACACAAAAGGACACAAAATGCTGGAGTAACTCAGCAGGCCAGGCAGCATCTCTGTGAACATGGAGAGGTGATGTTTCGGGTCGAGACCCTGCTGAGTTACTCCAACACTGTGTCCTTTTGTTCTTTAAACTTTGTCCCTCTGACCTGAAAGCTATGCCCTAAAGTCTTTGACATTTCCACCCTGGGGGATAAAGATTCTGATTGTCTACCCTACCAATGCCTCTCAATCTCATTCTCTCAGGTCTCCCTCAGCATCCAACAGTAGATAATCTGGCTTTTTCTCCAGGGCAGAGTCTAGAACTGATCCGGTTTAGGATAGAGAAATTCAAATATAGGGGCAGACAACCACTGAATTTGTCAGAGGTTTTATATTAATCAATATTTTCTTTCTGCTCAAAATTTGTGAATCAAATACACATGCAAAGCACAGGAACTTGTTTACACAAGGTGCTTTCTATTAAGATGTGTACATTGCCAAAACAGACAAGTTTACAAAGAAGGCAGAGCTTTATGGTGAGAGGGGCGAAGATTAAAGAAATGTGCGGGACAAAGTTATTTTTAAACCCATCGAGGACAGTGTTTGGAATGCATTGTAGGGGTGATGGTGACGATACTATAGTGGTGTTTAATTGGCTTAAATTGACATATTATATGCAGGAAATGGAAGGGTAGATGAGGCAAATGAGGCATGCGAGATTGTAGGTTTATTGATTTATTTATTCGTGTCATCACACAGCTGTTTGCCACTAGCAAGCAAATTTTAGTGCCACGTCGTTGGCCTCTGCAAGATCCTTTACAGTGCATGTGTCATGCAGCGTCACAGCTCAGGAGATGTTCTATAGTCTGGAGGCCCCGTCCGCACGCAGTTTGCTGCATCTTCTGTATATCCCTACTTCAGCATGTTCGATTTGCTCCCCCCCATGCCTGTCTGTAGTCTGTTGAGACTGTGCCAGGTTATCCACGGTTGGTCAGAACCTGGTGGGAGTTTCTCAGAGGGATCGATTGCCATGCGAGTGTCTTCCGGAGAATTCTCTACCCAGAGTTTGAGCCTTCTGGACGATGCACTGCAGTCCAGGGGATGAACAGGAGGAAACTTTTGCGTGATTTCAAACGCTGAGGTAGCAAAAGGTGGTCATGTAGTGGGTGTCTTTCATTCTCTGATTGTCTGAGGCGTTTGTAGGTAAATTGCCCCTAATGTGCAAGGAGTGGATGAGAAAGTGAGATAACAGAATTAGTGTGAACTGGTGATTGATGGTCGGTGTGGACTCGGTGGGCTGAAAGGCCTGTTTCTACGCTGTATCTTTCAGTTACAGGTGCTCCTCAACGTACGATGGGGGTTACATTCCGATAAACCCATTGAAAACCAGAAATAATGTAAGTCGAAATGCATTTAATACACATGATCACGTGGTCAGAAGCGATTTATTCACAAAATGCTGGAGTAACTCAGCAGGTCAGGCAGCATCTCGGGAGAGAAGGAATGGGTGACGTTTCGGGTCGAGACCCTTCTTCAGAAGCGAGCTGTGGCTCGCTGCCGTTGCCTAGCGTTTGCACCATCGTAAAGTTGAAATATTGCAAGTCGAAACTTCGTAAGTCGGGGAGCAACTGTAGTTTATCATGCCATATATGCCTGTATGTGATCCAAAGCCCTGCACTTCCATGTGCCTACTAAAAGCCTCTTAAACTCCACTCTGGTTTCTGCGTCCACCACCACTCGCAGCAATGCGATGCAGGCCCCAGACCACTGTGTAAAAAATAACTTGCCCCGCGCATCTCCATTAAACTTTCCCCCACTTGCCTTCTAGCTAAGCCTTCTAGTGTTGGACATTTCCAGCCTGGCAAAAAGGTTCTGACTGTCTACCCTATCTATGCCTCTTATAATTTTAAATACTTATCAAAAGTCCCCCTCAATCTCTTACATTCCATAGAAAACAACCTCCACCCAACCTCTGTGGATGAAACCCTCAAATCCAGGCAGAATTCTGGTAAACCTCTTCTGCACTCTCTCCAAAGCCTCCACACCTTTCTGTAATGGGGCAACGAGAACTGCACGCAATACTCCAAATGCGGCCTAACCAAAGTCCTGTTGAGCTGCATCATGACTTCCCGACTCTTATATTCAATACCTCTAGCAATGAAGGCAAGCATACCAGATGCCTCCTTTACCACCCTATCTACTGGTGCTGCCACTTTCAGTGAGCTATAAACCTGGACTCCAAGATCCCTCTGCACACCAATGCTGTTAAGGGTCGAGCCATTAACTGCATACTTTCCCCTTACATTCAACCTCCTAAAGTGTACCACCTCACACTTGGCTTGGGTTAAACTTCATCAGCTATTTCTCTGTCCATTGTGAGTCAGAGGGCCTAATCCTGCGCTGTACTGCTCCATGTTCTATTTGTTGCAGCCTCATCTGTAGCTGGTCGGTGATTAGTACAGTAGCTTCCTTTCACACATTCTGCAGGTAAGACTTATTTTAAACATCGATATATTAAATTTTCAAAATTTAAAGGATTATATCTCCACAAAAAAAATCTCTTCCCCAATAGAGCCAATGAATTCCAGCAGTGGCGACACAGAGTTAGTTGCCTTACAGCGCCAGAGACCCGGGTTTGATCCTGAATATGGGCACTGTCTATACGGAGTTTGTAGAATCCTGTGACCTGCGTGGGTTTTCTTCGGGTGCTCCGGTTTCCTCCCACATTCCAAAGACGCATAGGTTTGTAGGTTAATTGGCTTTTGTAAATTGTCCCTAGTGTGATGGCTAGTGCAAGTGTACAACGACCAAGATCGTTGGTCAGCATGGACACTGTGGGCCTAAGGGGGCCTATTCCACGCTGCATCTCTAAACTAAAACTAAGTTCCACTGCTACTTGCCGACTTCTCTTACCTTATAAACATACAGGTACTCTCGAAGGAACGCTTCCTGCTGTGCAGCTGACTGCTTGCTGTCGTTGATCAGGATGTGCCTGAAGGCAGCCACAGCATTGTCCAGCTGCCGCAGAGTGAAAGACTGACGACCAATGGTGAAGTTGATGTGATCCTCTGCCAGACTCCAGCCTTTCCCTTTGTAAACCTGCATGGCTTGACTGTAGCACCGCAAGGCGTGCTTCCGCTGCAGTAAGACAAAGACAAAACATCCCAGTTGCAAAATTGAGAAAGCATTCAGAGTCACGTGCATGGGATTTAATTAGGGCAAGGATTCCAGTTTAGCCATTAAAACAATCCTAATTGAATGAGGAAGCTGTAAACTTCAATGTATTTTTGTTCCGATGGTCCCCAAAATGGTCCCCAATAGAAATTTCCATGGTAACCACAAATGTCGAAGTTCAGAAACAAGGAACGGCAGGTGCTGGGTTATAAAGAGAGATACTGTGTTGGAGTAACTCAGTGGGTCGTGTCCATGTTCTCCAGGGATGCTGGCTGTCCCTGCTCAGTTATTCCAGTACTTAGTGACCACATTTACGTTTGGCTTCACATTACAAGATTTCTCCTCCATCGCAAGTCTCACAAGACTCCAGAAACATCTGGACGAACATTTGAATGCTTTTAGTTTTTAGTTTTATAGACAGCATGGAAACAGACCTTCAGGCCTACCGCCTCAATGCTAAACATCCATCACACATTTACACTGGTTAGAATCAGTCATACAGCATGGAAACAGACCCTCAGGCCTACCGCCTCAATGCTAACCATCCATCACACATTTACACTGGTTAGAGTCAGAGTCATACAGCATGGAAACAGGCCTTTTAGCCCAACTTGTTCATGCTGATGAAGATGCCCCATCTACGCTAGTCCCACTTGCCTGTGCTTGGACCACATCACTCTAAACCTTTCCTATCCGTGTACCTGCCCAAATGTCTTTTAAATCTTGTTCCAGCACCCACCTCAACTACCTCCTCCAGCAGCTTATTCCATATCCCCACCACTCTCCATGGAAAAAGTTGTCCCTCAGGTTCCTGCAACATAGAACAGTATCACACTGGAACAGGCCCTTCAGCCCTCAAAATCCATGCCAAACATGACACCAAATTAATCTCCACTGCCTGCATGCGATCCAAATCCCTCCATTGCCAGCAAATCCATATGTTTAACTAAAAGCCTCTTAAACACTGTTATCGTGTCTGCCTCCACCACTACCCCTGGCAGTGCGTTTTAGACACCCACCACTTTGTGATGATGTAAATAAACCGAACTAAACTCAACTGGAAAGCAAGAGAATTTTTACACAACTGATGCAAGACAATAGGGTCTGTTGGTTGAATAGACAGAGCAGAATTAACCAAATGCCTTGAAACATATATCAATTTAGTTTAGAGGTAAGGCATGGAAACAGGCTCTTCGGCCCACCGAGTCCGAGCTGACCAACGATCGCTGAATCACTCAAAAGATCTATTAATTGTGCCGTTCAAAGGGCCAGAGATCTGGGTTCAATCCTGACTACGGGTGCTTGTCTATACGGAGCTTCCCCATGATCTGCATGTGTTTCTCCGGGATCCTACTACACGTCAAAGACATACAGGTTTGTAGGTTAATTGGCTTGGTATAATTGTAAATTGTCCCTAGTGTTAGTGTACAAGGACCTAGGGCCTTCGGTGGGCCGAAGGGCCTGTTTCCACATTGGATTTCTAAACTAAACATGCTTACCTGATCTGCTTTACCAAATCGATGCCCGGCTAGAATCATGTGGAAAGCAAATTTTCGCACCATGGGGGATCGCATGTTGATGAAACAATGAGCAGCTTGTTCCAGTAAAATCGCACTTCGGAGGTCAGAATCCTGCATTTACAAAAGACAATGATGTTTCACATCACTGCATAATTTCAATACCACAAAGTCTAATTAATATATTAACTGTTCATCTCAAGTGTCATCTAGATTAGTAGCAAAATAAATTCAGTTATATCATCCATTATAATCGATGGGTACCTAAAGATTTTCTGAAAACAATAAGCAACACATTTAAATTTGGAAACAAGGAACTGCAGATGCTGGTTTACCAAAAAACAAAAGTGCTAGAGTAATCCAGTGGGTCAGGAGAACATGGAGAAATGACGTTTCCGGTTGAGGCCCTTGTTCAGACTAATTCTAAATTGGTTCTGAATAAATTGTTTTAATTTAACTATTAGAAGAAAAGGAATAAGAGGATTTTCTTTTTAATCGTGTCAAAGGAACTCCCTTTGATCAACAATCTTTTTTCCATCAAAATTCATTCCCATGGACACTCTCTCCCATTTAAATCAAGCACTGGGCTTTGGCATTGAAGGTTTTATCACTCGAGGTGATGAGATTCCGAAAATTACAAGCAGATTGTGGGATTAGAAGGATAGCCTAAAGAGTTGCGAGTCTGAAGTAGGTGAGAGTTGTGTCCGATCCAAAACATTTCCAAACAAGAATCCCAATGGCACAGAGAGATTATTTGTGACATTTGTAAATAACAGACGTAAATGTAGATGGGTTAGTTGGTAAGTGTGCAGACGACACCAAAATTGGTAGAGTTGCGGTGAGTGAGGCTGTCAATGTATACAGCAGGATGTAGATCAGCACGGGTATGGAAAGATAAACGTCAGAAATATAGTTTAATGCAGATTCCAGGTGTTGCACTTTTGGAGGTCGAATGCAAGAGGAAGTATACGGTTAGTGGCAAGACCCTTAACAACATTGAAGTAGTGCGGGATTTTTAGGTCCAAGTCCATAGGTCTCTGAAAGTCACAACACAAGTAGATAGTATGGTAAATAAGGCATATGGTATGCTTACCCTCATTGGTCAGGGCATCGAGTACAAGAGTCATGAAGTCATGTTGCAGTTTTAGGACTTTGGCTAGGCCACATTTGGAGTATTGTGTGCATTTCTGGTCACTCCATTACAGGCAGGATATGGACACTTTGGAGAGGGTGCGGAAGATGTGTACCAGGAGGCTGCTTGGATTAGTGGACATTAGCTACAAGGAGGTTGGACAAACTTGGATTGTTTTCTCTGGTGGTTGGAGGCTGAAGGGAGACTGGGCAAAAATAAATAAAATTGAGAGGCATAAATAGGATAGTCAGAACCTTTTCCATGGTCACGGACATGCAAACACTCAGTTCAAGGAATTGGTGAAACTTGGAAAAATGGTTGGTTGGTGGATGACCTGGACTCAATTAGCTGAAGGACCGGTTTCTAAACTGTATCTACTCCTGACTCTGATAAGAAAATACTTGGCACAAGTAATAAAATAAACTGCACCCAAATGATATATGAATGATTTTAAATGGAGATTAGCCACCCATTGCAAAGTTGTACTCTTATTCCACCTGGTGGACATGTTATTTACTGACATGGCTCGAGCATAGTAACCATGTCAACAAGACAAACCCCTCTTGCGGTGGTGAATCAAACCTGCAGTTAACAGCAGTAACAAGTAGGGAAGGTGCAGTTTTGGTCTCCAAATTTGAGGAAGGATATTCTTGCTATTGAGGGTGTACAGCGTAGGTTTACTAGGTTAATTCCCGGAATGGTGGGACTGTCATATGTTGAAAGACTGGAGCGACTAGGCTTGCATACACTGGAATTTAGAAGGATGAGAGATCTTATCGAAACGTATAAGATTATTAAGGGGTTGGACACGTTAGAGGCAGGAAACATGTTCCCAATGTTGGGGGAGTCCAGAACAAGGGGCCACAGTTTAAGAATAAGGGGTAGGCCATTTAGAACTGAGATGAGGAAACACTTTTTCAGTCAGAGAGTTGTGAATCTGTGGAATTCTCTGCCTCAGAAGGCAGTGGAGGCCAATTCTCTGAATGCATTCAAGAGAGAGCTAGATAGAGCTCTTAGGGATAGCGGAGTCAGGGGGTATGGGGAGAAGGCAGGAACGGGGTACTGATTGAGAATGATCAGCCATGATCACATTGAATGGCGGTGCTGGCTCGAAGGGCCGAATGGTCTCCTCCTGCACCTATTGTCTATTGTAAGTAGGGAAGGTACCAGTTTAATTTTCCATGGGAGATCAAAAACATTAGATATTTTCACCTACAAATAAGAATCTTCAATCACAATTAATGCTTCAGTTTCCTTTGTTGGAATTTAAGTGCTCAATTTTGTTTCAGTCAAGTGCAATTATAGGAATACTTCAGGAGTAGGCAGATGCATCTTCCATCTCTGCTGTAGATCTTTTCAGACAAGTCACCTATCTGTTTAATATTACATCTACATGAGCTAAAATATGCTAGAATAGATCAGTAGAAAGAATATCATTTCTTAATTTTAGATGTCTTCAAACTCTACATTACTGCACAATCGATGAGGACTACAGGAAGAGGACTATCATTACAGGTGGCGGACCACAATGCTGCCTGGATTAGAGGGTCTCAGCAACAGGGAGAGATCGGATACATGGATTTTCTCTGGAAAGTCAGAGATCGAGGGGAGACTTGATGGATATATGAAATTATGAGAAACAAGTTTTTTTGGCAAGATGGTGGGGGCCTGGAACGCATTGCTGGGTGGTAGTGGAGGCACTATAGCGGTATTTAAGTGTTTTTTTAGATTGGCACATGGAAGTGCAAAGAATAGGGGTATGGATCATGTTCAGGTAGATGAGATCAGTGTAACTTGACATCACGTTCAGCACATTGTGGGCTGAATGGCCCATTTGTGTGCTTTGCTGTTCTATTTTGACAATAAATTAGTCCTCTTTCCATACAGTCAGAGTCATGTAGCATGGAAACAGGCACTTTGGCCTAACTCGTCCATGCCGACCAAGATGTCCCATCTGTCGGCATTAAGCCCATACCCCTCTAATTCTTTCCTAACTATGTACCTTCCCAAATATCTTTGAAATACAAGAAATATATTACCCAAGCATTTTATAAATTGAAATCAGGGCAACCTTGACAAGTGTCGAAAGGGTCTATGCGAGTTGAATTTAAACAAAATTGAGTTAAGGACAAGTATTTGACCTCCATGGTGCCCATGACAACATATCAAGAACAATTCTGCACCAACAAAGTGTTGGAGGAACTCAGCAGGTCAGTCAGCATCTGAGGAGGGAATAGACATCCAACATTTCTAGTTGGAATCCCACAAGTGCAGGTTTCCTGCACCTCTACAAAACCAATTGATTGCATCAACTTTACGACTAGTTTCCACCCTGCCCTCAAATTCTTTCCTCCACAGATGTTGACTGACCCTAGGAGTTCCTACAGCACATTGTTTTGTGCTCAAGATTCCAGCATCTGCATTCTCTTGTGTCCCAATTTTACACAAGCCTTGTGAGAAAAAGTTAAACCATGACAATGCTGGGAATGGTTTTGAGGACTTTCAGGCTTTTCCTACCTCACTGGTCATCCGAATAAGAAGTGTTGCAGCTTCTGAATATTTGGCTTGACTTTTCAAGATTTCAGCACTCAATAATGTGCATCGCTCAGCGAGTACCAAGTTCCTAGGATGGAGCAATTGTATGAAAAAAAAATTAAATACCAAGATGCATTGAATTAATTTCTCCCTCCCCAACTACGATCAGTTTAGTTTTGAGCTTAGAAATAGAGTGGAAACAGGCTCTTCGGCCCATCGTGTCTGCGCCGACCAGCAATCCCCACACCCTAACACAATCCTACACACTAGGGACAGTTTACTCAAACCAATTAGCCTACAAACCTGTGTATATTTGGAGTGTGGGATGAAACCAGATCACCCAGAGAAAACCCACACAGGTCACAGGGAGAACGTACAAGCTCTGCACAGACAGCACCCGAGGTCAGGATCGAACCCGGGTCTCTTGCGCTGTCAGGCAGCAACTCTACCGCTGCGCCACTCCTGACTGAAGATGAGTCCTATCCTGAAACATTGCCAATCCATTCCTCCACAGATATTGCCTGACTCGCAGAGTTACCCCAGCACTGTGTGTTCCAAGCAAGATTCCAGCATCTGCAGTTCCTTGTATCTCCACTGAATTAATTAATTCAGCTGATTGGATGCATGTTGACCACAAAGAGACCAAGTCCATCAGTACCATTTCCCTCTTGCTTGTTTTACCTGCCGTCCAGTCACTTGCTCTCTCACCAACCCACTGACTCCACCGTTGAAAAAGGACACAAAGTACTGGAGTAACTCAGCGGGTCAGACAGCATCTCCGCAGAACACGGATAGGTGACGTTTCAGGTCAGGAAGTCTTAAGACTCCATCTTTGATGGTTTCTCCACGTACATACAATAAACTTAATTTACAGCAGCCAATAAACTTAATAGCATGTTTCTAGTACATTGGGGAAAACTACCGCACCCAAAACACCAAAGGGAGAATATGAAATACATCACAAATTCCACACAAATACATCAAAAGATACATTAATCCTTCCTCTCTCCACAGATACTGCATGACCTGCCCAGTACTTCCAACATGGTGTCTTATTTCAAAAGATTTCACTTCTCTGAATTCCATTCCTTTTCTACTTGGCATTTCTCATCAGGAAAAACCCTTGCTTAATGATTTTGCTGACTGCTTTATAATTTTGCAGTCACCAAATCCAAAACTGGTTTCCAATCTTGAATGATTTTGTTCAGAGTTTCAGAACCGCACCCTCAAGGTATTTCAAATTCATTGGAAAACAGCAGTCATTTCACCTCATCATTAAGTGTCAACTGCCATTTGACTTGAGCAAAGGTGTCACGTACTTGCACAGGTCCTTGTAGGTCTGAATTGCCGTTTCCATGTAATGGGTGGGATATTGCCTCTGCGCTCCAGGCTGAAGAAAAACAGAGACTGCCGCCATTTCCTTTGGCAAGATAAAATTTACAAAAAGATATATTACTTAAGTGTCATCATAACATTCAGCATTTCAATAAAAATAACATTGAAACAAGTTACATATTGAAGAGAATATACAATAATGCAACAAGGTATCAAAGTTAGACACACACTGCAAGCAGCATCTCTGGAGGAAAGGAATAGGTGAAGTTTTGTGTCGAGACCCTTCTTCAGACTCGACCTGAAACTTCACCTATTCCTTTTCTCCAGAGATGCTGCCTGGCCCACTCAGTTACTCCAGCATTTTGTGCCTATCTTCAGTGTAAACAAGCATCTGCAGTCCGTTTCAACAATGAGATATTGGAGAATATACAATAACGTAACAAGGTATCAAAGTAACTCAGCGGGTCAGGAAGCATCCCTGGAGGAAAAAGATGTTTCGCATCGGGACGGGACCCGTTCTTCAGACATTCCGCAGTGTTCTGACCCAAAATGTCACTCATCCTTTTTCTCTAGAGAGGCTGCCTGACCCACTGTTACTTCAGCACTTTGTGACCATCTTTTGTATAAATCAGTACCTGCAATTCCTTCCTACACAAGGTATCAAACTATTTTTAAAACATTGAGTACCCCATTCAATGTTGAACTAGTCAGAGAGCCATTCAGCGTGAAAATAGGCCCATCGGCCTAAATTGCTAATGCCGACCAACGTGCCCCATCTACACGAGCCCCACCTGCCTGCGTTTGACCCATGTCCTTCTAAACTCCTATCCATGTACCTGTCTAAATGTTTCTTCAACATTCTTAGTCATTCTTGGATGATCATTGACAATAAATAAATCAAGAGTCCAGCGTGTTTAATTGTCATATGTACCTCAGCACCAAACTACCATGGACTTTGTATATGTTGCACTACATACTTTGGCTTGCACTATTATGGTATGGTTACTTAGTAGAACTGTTCATATACTGTATCATTTATTGTATATTTGTGTTGTTGCATTAATGTTGTAGTATATTTAGATGCCTCATCACTTCCAACCAGTTTCATCATTTAGAAACAAGGAACTGCTGATGCTGGTTTGCAAAAAAGGACACAAAGTGCAGGAGTAACACAGCTGGTCAGGCAGCATCTCTGGAGAACATGGGTAAGTGACGGTTCAAGTTAGGACCATTCTTCAGACAGAAGGGTCCCGACCCGATACATCATCTATCCAGAGATAAGAAAATAACTGCAGATGCTGGTACAAATCGATTTATTCACAAAATGCTGGAGTAACTCAGCAGGTCAGGCAGCATCTCGGGAGAGAAGGAATGGGTGACGTTTCGGGTCGAGACCCTTCTTCAGACTGATGTCGGGGGTGGGACAAAGGAAGGATATAGGTGGAGACAGGAAGATAGAGGGAGATCTGGGAAGGAGGAGGGGAAGGGAGGGACAGAGGAGCTATCTGAAGTTGGAGAAGTCAACGTTCATACCACCGGGCCGCAAACTGCCCAGGCGAAATATGAGGTGCTGCTCCTCCAATTTCCGGCGGGCCTCACTATGGCACTGGAGGAGGCCCATGACAGAGAGGTCAGACTGGGAATGGGAGGGGGAGTTGAAGTGCTGGGCCACCGGGAGATCAGTGGCGTTAATGCGGACCGAGCGCAGGTGTTCAGCGAAGCGATCGCCGAGCCTGCGCTTGGTTTCGCCGATATAGATGAGTTGACATCTAGAGCAGCGGATGCAATAGATGAGGTTGGAGGAGGTGCAGGTGAACCTCTGTCTCACCTGGAAAGAATGTTTGGGTCCTTTGATGGAGTTGAGGGGGGAGGTAAAGGGACAGGTGTTGCATCTCGTGCGGTTGCAAGGGAAAGTGCCCGGGGTTAGGGTGGTTTGGGTAGGAAGGGACGAGTGGACCAGGGAGTTGCGGAGGGAACGGTCTCTGCGGAATGCAGAGAGGGGAGGTGATGGGAAGATATGGCCAGTGGTGGGGTCCTGTTGTAGGTGACGGAAATGTTGGTGGATGATATGTTGGATCCGCTGGCTGGTGGGGTGGAAGGTGAGAACGAGGGGGATCCTGTCCTTGTTGCGAGTGGGGGGATGGGGAGCAAGAGCGGAGCTGCGGGATGTAGAAGAGACCCTAGTGAGAGCCTCATCTATAATGGAGGAGGGGAAGCCCCGTTTTCTGAAAAACGAGGACATCTCGGAAGCCCTAGTCTGAAACACCTCATCCCGGGCACAGATGCGGCGTAGACGGAGGAATTGGGAGTAGGGGATAGACTTTTTGCAGGGGACCGGGTGGGAAGAAGTGTAGTCCAGATAGCTGTGCGAGTCGGTGGGCTTGTAATAAATGTCCGTCACTAATTTTTCTCCTGTGATGGAGATGGTGAGGTCCAGAAACGGGAGGGAGATGTCAGAGATAGTCCAGGTATATTTAAGGGCAGGATGGAAATTGGAGGTGAAGTGTATAAAGTCAGTGAGTTCTGCATGGGTGCAAGAGGTAGCACCAATGCAGTCGTCGATGTAGCGGAGGTAGAGTTCGGGGATGGGGCCAGTGTACGTCTGGAACAGGGATTGTTCGACGTACCCGACAAAGAGGCAGGCGTAGCTAGGGCCCATGCGAGTGCCCATAGCTACGCCTCTGGTTTGGAGGAAGTGGGAGGAGTCAAAGGAGAAGTTGTTGAGGGTAAGAACCAGCTCTGCTAGGCGGAGGAGAGTGTTGGTCGATGGGGATTGGCTGGTTCTACGGTCGAGGAAGAAACGGAGGGCTTCGAGACCAGAGATGCTGTCTGATCTGCTAAGTTACTTCAGCACTGTGTCCAGTTTCATTATTTGGTTGTTTAAGCACTAACCAATGCCCCTGCTGCATAAAGCATTGCTTGATCATTGAGAAAATCTTTCTTTGCTGTATGGTAACAGTTGTAAGCCAGGTCGTAGTGCTGAACCAAGAAACAAAGATCTGCCATTTTCCTTATTTGCAACTCTGGAGCCTCTGGAGGATACCTAGTAAAGATCAAGGGGAGAAATAAACAATATCAGAACAAAGTAAAACACAGTGAATCTCACTCATCTCGTTCACAGTTGTCCAATATTCAGCAGGCACACATTTATCTGCATGTCTACAAACTAGACAAATTCACACATTGCAAACACATACCTCTCATTTTCCAGAGGTGTACTTTTTCACTGGTTTTGCATTTCAGCACCATTAGGGTGCACTAAAATTACATAAAGGGATTTTCCATCTTTGGTTGTAAACAATTACATTGTCATTTTCAAAAAAGGACAAAATTGTTGAAAGTAATAGTTTTCCATCTTTCCCTGATTTATGACACTTCCAGTTTAAATTCCATTTGGAATATTTGAGGACCAAGAAATCTATCAATCAGAAGTTACCTCAATCCAAGTTAAACTTGCCACACGCTATTTTCCTTTTAAAGATACTTCTCTCCCCTCTTATTCCTCAATGCATGGCTTGATTGCTTGTGTATGATTAGATTGTATTCATAGAGTTAAATAGTATGGAAAAAGGCCATTCGGCCCAACTTGCCCATGCCAACCAAGCTACCCCATCTATGCTATCTGACTGTGTTTGGCCTATATTCTTCTAAACCTTTTATATCCATGTACCTATCTAAATGTTTTTTAAAGTTATTTTAGTAACTGCTTCAACATCTCCTCTGGCAGCTGATTCCATATAACGTTCCATGAAAAAGTTGTCCCTCAGGTTCCTCTCAAAACCTTCCCTTCTCACCTGAACCTACGTCTTCTGGTTCCCAATTCCCTTACTCTTGGTAAAAGACTGTGCATTCACACCATCTATTCCCCTGATTCATGTACAGTACGATTTGACTAGATAGCACACAAAATGTTTTCACTGTATCTCGGTACATGTGACAATAAACAATAGTTAAATCTAATATTAAAACCCTGGAACTTATTCCCAGCATGAAATCTTTCACAAGATCTCAGATCAAAGGCCAAGAGAGGTCAAGTCGATGGATATTTTTTAAATCGGAGATTGACAGATTGTTGATTAATGTCAGGGGTTGTGGGGAGAAAGCAGGAGTGTGGGGTTGAGAGGGAAAGATAGATCAGCCATGATTGAATGGCCTAATTCTACTCCTAGAACTTATGAACAAAGTATTACAACACCATTTTTAAAAACTATTCTCATCACTGCCTAGTCTTCAATATTTTTATTCCTTTTCAATTTTGCCAAAAAGGGAAGTCTACTTACAACAGGCTGGAAGCATTTTTCAATTCATTTATAGTTTTCTCTGGCACTTTACTCCCACTGAACCATTTTTTAGTTGCAGTAAATAAAGTGCGACTGAGGCCTTTTCTGGACACCAGCTATGGAAATAAAAATTTGCACCATCAGCTAAAATAATACTGATTTACATGTAACTATTTCAGACCTATAGAAAAGTAAAGACAAAGGAATTGCAACATAAATGCAAGAAAACATTCAGTGAGAATACGTCTTGAGCCTGTTATTAAAACATATATTTGCTGATCTCAACTGCTGCTTGTAAATACTCCCAGCTGACTGAGTAGCAGGGAGCAATGCACAAATACCACTCAAGTCGTTACAAAGTCATAGCTAACCAATATGACAATGCTGATTTACTAAGCTAAATGTAATAGAATAAAAATAATGATCCATTGGAACAAGAGATGAGAATTTTACTTTACCCAGAGGTTATGTACATCTTGCACACCTCACTCTGCTCTCTATTGGAAAGCAGTGAGATTTACATCAACATTCTACTGAATACATTCAGATAACTGCTTGGTATAGCAGAATGTTGGTCAAACTATATTAAGATCAAGCCTCAAATGATTTTAAAGATACAAGAACATGGAATAATGAATTTTCAAAAGTTGACTTGCATCATACATGTGAAACATCTTCATACTTTATCCAATATTCTTCTAATCACTCCCCAGTCACTCCCTCTTCTCCCCTCTCCCATTAGGCAAGTGGAACAGATATGTGAAAATGCACACTTCAGGGATAGTTTCTTCCCAGCTG
The DNA here is from genome assembly GCF_053455715.1 of Rhinoraja longicauda. Lineage (NCBI taxonomy): Eukaryota > Metazoa > Chordata > Chondrichthyes > Rajiformes > Arhynchobatidae > Rhinoraja > Rhinoraja longicauda. The sequence continues at coordinate 70,512,142 of NC_135956.1, forward strand.
TTATCAGATAACTGAACCATCCTACCAACAAGCAGAGATCGTTCCTGACCTCCCATCTACCTCATTGGAGACCTTCAGACTATCTTTAATCAGACATTACATTACTCAATACGTTATTCCCTTTATCATGTATCCGTGCACTGTGGATGGCCTGACTGTAATCTTGCACAGTCCTTCCGCTAACTGGATTGCACGCAACTAAAAGCCTTTCACTGTACCTCCATACATGTGACAATAAATTAAATTAACAAACTAACAATTTGTTTCATTCAGTTCCTCTTAACTTCAAGAGCTTCACTTTATTCAGTTTCACTAGTTCCTTACTTTAAAGTAATGTGTTTATGTAAAGATGATGATATGTCATATTAAAAACTCTGATTAAAAAAAACCTCTATTCTTACAAGTTATGGGCATCAGTGGAAAGGTCAGCATTTATGGCCCATTTAACCCACCTTCCTTATCCACTGCAGTCCCCCTGGGGTAGGAATTCAAACTACATTTGGGTGGCATCAAAGCAAACGGTTGTATTAATCAGCGTCGATCTTTTCAAATGCATCGCATTCAGGAGAGGTTTCTTAAAACTTCCCTTCCAATTTTTATCCACCTAACAATCTACACAACAAATGTCCTTGAGACTTGGAAGGTAGCTCTCCTTTGTTCGCCAAGAGTGGCATGGTTAGATTTAAGGTTATCTTGAAATAATAGCGGTAACCATTTCAACACATTTAAAAAAAGTTAAATTGCGAGGCCTAGATAAGATTAACAGTCAGAACCTTTCTCCCCCAGGGTGGAATCAAAGACTAGATGGCACAATTTTAAGGTGAGAGGAGCAGAGTTTAGGGGGACGGGGAGGGGGGGGGAATTGATAGGCAGATGATTGGAACAAACCATCAACAGAGATTGAGTGCCAGGAGGTATCATGAGACAACTGGGCGGGACAGTGGCGCACTGATAAGAGTTGCAGTCTTACAACGCCAGAGACCTGGGTTTGATTCTGGTTACGGGTGCTGTTCTCCCTGTGACGGAGTGGGTTTCCTCCGGGTGCTCCGGTTTCTTCCCACACAAGATTTACAGGTTTGTAAGTTAATTGGTTTCTGTAATTGTCCCTACTGTGTAGGATAGTGCTAATGGAGTGATTGCTTGTCTGCGTGGACCTAATGGGCCAAAGGGCCTGTTTCTGTGCTGTGTCTCTAAAATTTAAACTCTGATTTCCCAGAACATGTAAATCATATGAAGAAACAAAACCGGAAAATGTTGGAAAAACTCAGTTTGGTCTTTCCAGTATTTTCTGTGTTTGTTTCCAATTCCCTACATCTGTAGTATTTTTCCCCCCGATTTTCATTTAGATTTTCATAGATTGCATACAATCTGAATGAGTTAAGGAATCCAAATTGTATCACCTTTGCTCAAGTTTTACCATTCCCTCAATCACATGCCTTGAATTGGGGGTCATATTATTTTTGAACATATTTGTTGGCGAATTGGCTTGGTAAAATTGTAAATTATCCCCGTGAGTAAGACAATGTTAGTGTGCGGGGAGCACATGTTGGCACGGCCCCGGTGGGCCAAAAGTCCTGTTTCCACATTGTATCTCTAAACTAAACTAAAGACTTAATAAGCATGACGAGATAGCTCAATGCTTTTCACTCCCCAGTGACAGAAGAATATCACTGCAAGCTTCATTAATGGATTGACAGCATAAAATCACAGTACATTCTTAATAACACATTACACCTTCACTAACACAAATTCCCCCGATGCAAAAAGTTCAGCATATGATTTCTGCATCAATTTGACTTGTTACATTGCATTAATAAAGAACTGCAGATGCTGGTTTACAAAACAAGGCACAAAGTGCTAGAGTAACTCAGCGGGTCAGGCAGCATTTCTGAAGGGTCCCGACCCAAATCGTCACCCATCAGTGTTCTCCAGGGATGCTGCCTGACCCGCTGAGTTACTCCAGCACTGTGATTTTTTCAGACTTGTTACATCATTGCCCATGGTGAGGATATGCAACGTCATGCAGGTTTAATGAAGCTATTCACAAACCCAGAAGACAGACTCGCTTAAATCAATTTGTAAACCCAATCATTCATCTGATCCTCCCTGTGTTACACTTGGTTAAAAATCCTAAAACTGTGTCGTTGACTGGATTATGAACTAGATTCCAAAATGGTACCAGACTGCTCTACTAAATTAGATGGAGAGAATTGGTAAACTGCATACAAAGGTACCATCTCTCGGATACACCTACAATGACATAATCTGAGTGACCCACAGTAATATTGCAAGTGTGAAATGACGAATCGCGGAATGCAACATTCATAGATTCTGACAATGTATGAAATCTCATTCCGCATGAAATGTTCATCTAAGTTTCTAGACACACTGAACTGCAGAAGCTGGTTTATACAAAAGGACACAAGGTGCTGAGGAACTCAACGGTCAGGCAACACCTCTGGAGCACATGAACAGGTAATGTTTCAGGTTGGGGCCTTTCTTCTCCAATCAGAAACGTCTTTGTTAGAGACACCGCATGGAACCAGGCCCTTCAGCCCACCGTGTCCCTGCCGACCAGCAATCACCCAGACACTAGTTCTATCCTACACACTAGGGATAATTTACAGAAGCCAAATAACCCACAAACTTGTACAGTGCCCTCCATAATGTTTGGGACAAAGACATATCATTTATTTATTTGCCTCTGTATTCCACAATTTGAGATTTGTAATAGAAACAAAATCGCATGTGGTTAAAGTGCACAGTCAGTTTTTTAAAAAGGCCATTTTTAAACATTTTGGATTCAACATGTAGAAATTACAGCAGTGTTTATACATAGTTCCCCCATTTCTGGGCACCATAATGTTTTGGACACAACAATGTCATGAAAATGAAAGTAGCCGTAGTATTTTGTTGCATATCCTTGGCATGCAATGACTGCTTGAAGTCTGCAATTCATGGACATCACCAGTTGCTGGGTGTCTTCTCTGCTGATGCTCTGCCAGGCCTGTATTGCAGCCATTTTTAGCTTGTGCTTGTTTTGGGGGCTAGTCCCCTTCAGTTTTCTCTTCAGCATATAAAAGGCATGCTCAATTGGGTTCAGACCCGGTGATTGACTTGGCCACTCAAGAATTGACCATTTTTTAGCTTTGAAAAACTCCTTTGTTGCTTTAGCAGTATGTTTGGGATCAGTGTCTTGCTGTAGAATGAACCGCCGGCCAATGAGTTTTGAGGCATTTGTTTGAACTTGAGCAGATAGGATGTGTCTGTACCCTTCAGAATTCATTATGCTACTACCATCAGCAGCTGTATCATCAATGAAGATAAGTGATCCAGTACCTTCAGCAGCCATACATGCCCACCACCGTGTTTCACAGGTTAGGTGGTATGCTTTGGATCATGGGCAGCTCCTTATCTGCTCCATACTTTGCTCTTGCCATCACTCTGATATAAGTTAATCTTTGTCTCATTGGTCCACAAGACCTTTTTCCACAACTGTGGTTGCTCTTTTAAGTATTTCTTGGCAAACTGTAGCCTGCCATCCTATTTTTGCGACTAACCAGTGGTTTGCATCTTGCAGTGTAGCCTCTGTATTTCTGTTCATGAAGTCTTCTGCGGACATTGACAAATCCACACCTGACTCCTGAAGAGTGTTTCTGATCTGTCGGAAAGGTGTTTGGGGGTTTTTCTTTATTATAGAGAGAATTCTTCTGTCATCAGCTATGGAGGTCTTCCTTGGCCTGCCAGTCCCTTTGCGATTAGTAAGCTCACCAGTGCTCTCTTTCTCCTTCATGATGTTCCAAACAGTTGATTTCGGTAAGCCTAAGATTTGGCTGATGCCTCCCAACAGTTTTATTCTTGTTTCTCAGTCTCATAATGGCTTCTTTGACTGTCATTGGCACAACTCTGGTCCTCATGTTGATAAACAGCAATAAAAGTTTCCAAAGGTGATGGAAAGACTAGGTTTTGAGAGCTCTCTTATACCTGCATTAAGGAGGCATTTAAACACACCTGAGCAATTACACACTTACCTGTGAAGCCATGTGTCCCAAACATTATGGTGCCCTGAAATGGGGGGACTATGTATAAACACAGCTGTAATTTCTACATGGTGAAACCAAAATGTATAAATATAACTTTTAATAAAATCTGACAATGTGCACTATAACCAACTGATTTTTTTCTATTACAAATCTCAAATTGTGGAGTACAGAGGCAAATAAAAAAATGATGGATCTTTGTCCCAAACATTATGGAGGGCATTGTACATCTTTAGAATGAGGGAGGAAACCGGAGTTCCCAGAGAAAACCCACACGGTTGCAGGGAGAACGTCCAACGTCCGTACAGATAGCATCCGTAGACAAGATCGAAACCGGGTCTCTGGTGCTGTAAGGCAGCAGCTTTACTGCTGCACTACAGTGTGGCATTTTGTATCATTTAATTTTCTGCCTGTTAATTGTGCACTTTCTTTCAAACATCTTTCAATTTTGTTTAGATCTTGCCTCGCACATCCTCAGAATGTCCTACATTACTTCTTCAGAATGGTCACCGTTGTGATGTTACAATCTTTTGTATGGGCTTTTGGAAATACAAGTACCCGGACAATTATACAATGGCAGCACGGGCGCTTGAAACAAAAAAGATGCAAAACAATAGCCACACCTGGTCGTTCAGTTGCCGGATAGTCTTTTCGATGTGTGGCAGTAATCCGCGGAATGTGAACTCCTGAATGAACTGTCTAATTCGATCATGGTCAGTCAGAGTTAAACTTAGTCCACGAGCACCAGAGCTGTTTTGTTTCATCATAGTGTTGACTGCTTCCACGGGTTTTGTTTGGTTAGGTCCATCGAGTTCCCTTGACTTTGCACTTCCCTGAGATGGGTGAGATTTGAAGTTGTTTGGAATTCCAGCTGTTGAAAGGGAGAGAGAAAGGTTAGGCGTTATGTGCTGGTCAACATCCAGGGAGTGAAGTGCTGGAATATTTTCTTCTAATCTTGCCAAAGATGTTTTTACTCAACAAAACCCACAACATTTGAGAGATTAAAGGAGAGGCAAAGCTACTTTAACAATCAGATGCCACTATCAAAGTAGAAACATATCAAAGCTCAAAGCCCACACTGACCAACATGCTCCATCTACCCTCGCCCTACCTGCCTGCGTTTGGTCCATATCCCTCTAAACCTGTCCTATTTTTTGAACTGTTTAAATGTTCCTTAAATTTTGCGATAGTACCTGCCTCAACTACCTCCTTCGTCAGCTCGTTCCATACACCCACCACCCCTTGAGTAAAAGTTACCCCTCGGGTTCCTATTAAATCTTCCCCCCTCACAAACCAATGTCCTCTGGTTCTCGATTTCCCCACTCTGGGCAAGAGACTCTGTGCATCTACCCGATCCATACTTCTCATGATTTTGTACACGACAAGATCTATGACTTTATCTGAAATGGATCAAGATGAAAGGTCAAACAACTGAAAGGTCAACTTCATCTCTGACATAGGGTTTTCTACTCGAGACATTATCTGCTTCCCTTTTCAAAGAAGTCTACTGGACTAGTGAGAACTTCCAATGTTTATTTCAGATGAAAGATTGTGACCTAAAACAACTATTTCACTCAAAAGACACTGGCCGACCTGCTGAGTATTCTCAGCAGCCACATTATTTCATGTTTGGCTGTTACCTTAACACAAGGATTAAAAATTAACACACTGAACCAGAGAATATCAAAGTCCTTTTTAACCAAGCACGACAGAAAAGCCAATGCCATTGAATGAGTACAGGTTGTGTGCCAGGAATTCAGCAAATGCACAGAATGTGAAACTAAACATAATAGCTAAAAATAGCACAAATATTTTTTTAATAAAACTATAAATCCACAAAAGCTGAGACAAGGCCATGTCCCAATGTGTTAACAATTTAAGACTAATGCTTTAAAGCCCAAGTCAATAAGCGTAGTGATCCACATTTTCCATTAGAAGCGGAAAAAGCTGAGTTTTATTTCCTATTGGACATTGCAACATCTGACAGTGTATTACTTCAGTTGGCTTATTTGCCATTATCTTCATTAAATTAACACATTTTAAGCAATGAATTTGAATTTTGTTCATTGGCATTTTGTCTAGTATTTACTTACCGTTGATTGAACTGTCCAATCCGTCCAGCTCCACTCCAATCATGCATTCCTTACTCTTGCTGGCAGGTGGAACAAAACCATCACAGATATCCTTCAATAAATTAGAAATATTTAGTAAAACTATAAGTTGTCATTTTAAACATTGGATGCAATCTAAATACAGTAACATCAACAATCTGCTTTCTAATTATCAGAATCATGCATCGCGGAAATATGCCCTTTGGCCCACCTGGTGTATGCCGACCAAGATGCCTCATTTCCGTTACTCCCACCTGTCCGCCTTTGGCCCATAGCCCTCCAAACTTTTCCTATCCATGAACCTGTCCAAATGTCTTCTGCTATAGTACGTGCCTCTGACAGCTCATTCTGTATACTCACCACTCTGTATGAAAATGTTACCCCTCATGTTCCCATTAAATCTTTCTGGATTTAACAGGGATTACATTTTACCCAGGAATAGCAGAGTACGGTAAATAAATTAGCTTCCTGTGCTCCAAGGAATAATGTCCTAGCCAGCTCATCCTCTCCCTATCGCTCAGGCCCTCGAGTCCTGGCAACATCCTCATAAATCTTCTTTGCACTCTTTCTAGCTTACCAACATCTTTCCTATAGCAGGGTGAACAAAATTGAACACAGTACTCAAATCCATGACTGATGAAGGCCAATGTACTGAAAGACTTATCGACCACACAATCCCCCTGCGACGCCACTTTCAAGGAACTATGTACCTGCACTCCTCGATGCCTCTGCTCCACAGCACTCTCCAGGGACCTGCCATTCACTGCGAATGGTTTGAGTTCCCAAAATGCAACTTTGCACTTATCTGCATTGAACTCCATCAACAATTCCTCTGCCCACTTGCCCAACCAATCAAAATCATGCTAATATTTGATAACCATCTTTGCTGTTTTCAATACCACCCATTTTAGTGTCATCTGCAAACTTATTGACCATGCCTTGTACATTCTCATCTAAATCATTGATATAAACCACAAACAGCAATGGACCGCACTGATCCTTGATGCACACCACTAGTCACAGGCTTCCAGTCCAAACAACAACCTTCCACCATGACTCTCTGCTTCATGAAGCCATTTCATGAAGTCGGCTAGTTCCCCCTGGATCCCATGTGATCTAACTTTCCAGAACAGCCTACCATGCAGAACCTTATCAAATGCCTTGCTTATTGTTTGGAAATCTCCATGGTTCAGCATTGCTCAATTCCAATCTTAAACCAAGTGCAAAGCTCATTATTTATCACTTTGTTATCAGCAAAAGAATTGGTGATTATAGTCATTTGCTGTACTTGTACTCCTTCCTTTGCTTACAAAAAGCGGTAATACTCCATAAATACTTAATTGTCTTCAATTAGTATTCGAGGTCAAAAGGAATGTATACCTGGGTTTGCAGATTGTTCCGATTCAAATACTGACTCCAAGGGTCAGGGATCTGTTCATCTGCTCCGCTTGAAGGCATTCGAGAGTTAAACTTGAGTAAATAGCAAACTTGTGTCCCATATTTGTGTTTCATTTCTTCATAGACAGTTTCAGCTCTGGGGGATAAGTTAGAAATGAGAATTACTGCAGTTCAAGGTTATCGACTTCAGGAATCGTGGTAGAGTACATGCCCCAATCAGCATCAATGGTGCCGAAACAGAAATGGTTGAGAGCTTCAAATAGCTTCCTAGGAACGCCAAGGAAGGTCCAGGAGCTTCCGAGGCAGAAATATTACCAACACTGTCGTGGGCGAACCACACTGAAGTGACAGCATCTTTTTCTTTGGGAAACTGAGAAATTCAGCTTGTCTCCAAGGACTCTCAAACCTTTACAGATGTACCAGAGAAAGCATGCTGTGTAGGTAGGAACAGCAGTTGCTGGTTTACACTAAAGATAGACACAAAATGCTGGAGTAACTCAGCGGGTCAGTCAGCATCTTTGGGTAAAAGGAGCAGAGGCAGAGTCAGGAGAGAAGGAAACTAGAGGTATGAAAAGGAGCAAAGAAATTTACCTCTAGATTCCTTCTCCGCTAACTCTGTCTGACAAAGGGTCTCTACCCGAATCTTCACCAACTCCTTTTTTCCAGAGATGCTGCCTCACCTGCTGAGTTACTCCAACATTTTATGTCTCTAGAACGCATACTAGGTTGCATCACAGCTTGGTTTTCGGAACAGCTCTGCCCAAGACTACAAAAAATTGCAGAGTAGTGGCCCACTCAATATACAGATCAGATTTCCCACCATTTACAGTTCATACTGCCTCGGAAAAGTCACCAGCATAATCAAGGACCTTTCCCACCCAAGTTATTCCTCCTTCTCCCTACTCCCATTGAGAAGTTAAAGCTTGAAAGCACATCTCACAGGTTGAGGAACAACTTCCTACCCTCTATTGTCAGATTTCTAAACTAGCTAATTTCCATGAGCTAGGGTACAGCCCCAAATTTCCAACCCATTTAATTGCAGATATTGGACCATGTCTCAGGAACTGTTATGCCACAGTATTGAGAAACTATATTCAGCACTTTGGCATAATTCTCTTCGGTCTACCTTTAGTTGACCATTTACCACCATGTGTTTGGCTTGATTGTATTCATATACAGTACAAACTGATTTGATTGGATAGCACGCAGAGAAAAGCTTTTCACTGTACTTATACAGGTGACAATAATAAACCTAAACACAAGGTTAAAATTAGACAGTGAACTAAAAATCAAACAGCAAAATTTAATGCCGTGCAATCAAGGAACTGCAGATGAGGTGTAGGAAGAAACTGCAGATTCTGGTTTAAACCAAAGCTAAAGGCATGTTGGCCTTCATAACGAGAGGATTTCAGTACAGGAGTAAAGAGGTTCTTCTGCAGTTGTATAGGGCCCTGGTAAGACCACATCTGGAGTATTGTGTACAGTTTTGGTCTCCTAATTTGAGGAAGGACATCCTTGTAATTGAGGCAGTGCAGCGTAGGTTCGCGAGATTGATCCCTGGGATTGCGGAACTGTCATATGAGGAAAGATTGAAAAGACTAGGCTTCTATTCACTGGAGTTTAGAAGGATGAGAGGGGATCTTATAGAGACATATAAAATTATAAAAGGACTGGACAAGCTAGATGCAGGAAAAATGTTCCAAATGTTGGGGGAGTCCAGAACCAGAGTCCACAGTCTTAGAATAAAGGGGAGGCCATTTAAAACTGAGGTGAGAAGTAACTTTTTCACCCAGAGTTGTGAATTTGTGGAATTCTCTGCCACAGAAGGCAGTGGAGGCCAAACCACTGGATGAATTTAAGAGAGAGTTAGATAGAGCTCTAGGTCTAGTGGAATCAAGGGATATGGGGAGCAGGCAGGCACAGGTTACTGATTGTGGATGATCAGCCACGATCACAATGAATGGCGGTGCTGGCTCGAAGGGCCAAATGGCCTCCTCCTGCACCTATTTTCTATGTTTCTATCGAAACAAAAAGCTGGAGTAACTCAGCGGGCCAGACAGCCCCTCTGGAGAAAAGGAATGTGACATTTCACGTCGAGACCTTTCTTCAGACTGAGAGTCAGAGGAAAGCGAAATGAGAGATAGAGACAGTGATGTAGACAGATACAGAACAAATGAATGAAAGATATGCAAAACAGTAATGATAAAGGAAACGAGCCATTCATTGTTAGCTGTGTGCTGGGTGAAAATGATGAGACTCAAGACAACTTTGAAGCAAGTATGACTTGGGTGGGGGAGGGATGGAGAGAGAGGGGATGCAAGGGTTACTTGAAGTTAGAGACGTTAATAATCATACCGTTGGATTGTAAGCTGCTCAAATGAAATATGAGGTGTTGTTCCTCCAATTTGCGTTTGGCCTCACTGACAATGGAGGAGACCTTGGACAGAATGGTCAGTGTGGGAATAGGAATTAAAGTGTTTGGCAACCAGGAGATCAGGCACGTCCATGCAGACTGAGCGAAGGTGTTCAGCGAAATGATCACCCAGTCTACGTTTGGTCTCGCTGATGTACAAGAGTCCACACCTTGAACAATGGATACAGTAGATGAGGTTGGAGGAGGTGCAAGTGAACCTCTGCCTAACCTGAAAGGATTGCCAGGGTCCCTGGACAGAGTCAAGGGAGGAGGTACAGGGACAGGTGTTGCATCTCCTGTGTTTGCAGGGGAAGGTACCTGGAGAGGGGGTGGTTTGGGTGGGAAGGGATGAGTTAACCAGGGAATTGTGGAGGGGGAGCTAGAGCAGTCCTGCGAGGTACCCGGAACTGCAGAGGCTGGTTTACTGAGGAAAGGCACAAAGTGCTGGGGTAACTCAGCGGGACAGGCAGCATCCCTGTAGAACATGGATGGGTGATGTTTTGGGTCAGGAACCATCTTCAGACTGATGCGGGGGTGGGAGGAAAGAAGAGTGGAAGGGAAAGCACCAGTAAAGCTCAGGAAATCCCCTCTTCTAAGATTTGGGACATCTCACCAAGTGCTGAAGGTTATAATTTTCAACAATGTTTTGAATGCTGAGAATGAGTACAAAATGAAGCAAGTTGATTCTTAATTAGTTCAAATTTAAGGCTAGCTGGTTCCAACAAGAATTTGCCAAATCAAAATTATTAAATGAACTTGAGAAAATGCTAGTTGTCGCAGTTATATCAATAAAGTTCCAAACTAATGATTTCTTCACAGTGAGAGAAAATACATTTTTTAAAATGTGAAGAGTAACGAACTGATGGTGCCTGAACTGGGAAGAACTATGACATGGATAAATGGAAATGCTGCCTTCATATAATTGATCTGATGTTTAACAAGTATACAAATCTAAATTTGATGTTGTGAACCAATAATCATGTGAACTATCAGCTTGAGGATGCAATGTATTAATTTAGTCATTACTCAAGATTTTCTTGTGTAATGGAAACAATTTTAATTCAATGGAATGGGAATGTTTTTATTTGAATGCCAATCAGTAAGTCACTGTATAATTGCAATTTTAGGGTAGCTAATGTTATCCCACTTTTTAAGAAAAGAGGGAGGGAGAAAACGGGAAATTATAGACCAGTTAGCCTGACATCAGTGGTGGGGAAGATGCTGGAGTCAATTATAAAAGAAGAAATTGCAGAACATTTGGATAGCTGATCGTTCCGAGTCAGCACTGATTTAAGAAGGGGAAATCATGCTCGACTAATCTTCTGGAATTTTTTGAGGATGTAATTAGAAAATGGTCAAGGGAGAGCCAGTGGATGTAATGTACCTGGACTTTCAAAAAGCCTTTGATAAGGTCCCACTAGGGACCTTAATCTCCCACTAGATTAGTGGGCAAAATTAGAGCACATGATATTGGGGGTGGGGTACTGACATGGATAGAAAATTGGCTGGCAGACAGGAAACAAAGAGTCAGGATTAACGAGTACCTTTCAGAATGGCAGGCAGTCACTCGTGGGGAACTGCAAGGCTCGGTGCTAGGACCGCAGCTATTTACAATATACATTAATGACTTAGATGAAGGGATTAAAAGTAACATTAGCAAATTTGCAGACGACACAAAGCTGGGTGGCAATGTGAACTGTGAGGAGGATGCTTTGAGGATGCAGGGTGACTTGGACAGGTTGTGTGAGTGGGCGGATACATGGCAGATGCAGTTTAATATGGATAAATGTGAGGTTATCCACTTTGGTGGTAAGAATAGAAAGGCAGATTATTATGGAAATGGTGTCAAGTTAGGAATGGGGAAGATCTGGGTGTCCTTGTTCATCAATCACTGAAAGTAAGCATGCAAGCACAGCAGGCAGTGAAGAAAGCTAATGGCATGTTGGCCTTCATGACAAGAGGAGTTGAGTATAGGAGCAAAGAGGTCCTTCTGCAGTTGTACAGGGCCCTAGTGAGACCACACCTGTGTGCAGTTTTGGTCTCCAAATTTGAGGAAGGACATTCTTGCTATTGAGGGAGTGCAGCGTAGGTTCACAAGGTTAATTTCCGGAATGGCGGGACTGTCGTATGTAGAAAGACTGGAGCGACTGGCCTTGTATACAATGGAATTTAGAAGGATGAGAGGGGATCTTATTGAAACATAAGATTATTAAGGGATTGGACACACTAGAGGCAGGAAACATGTTCCCAATGTTGGGGGAGTCCAGAACCAGGGGCCACAGTTTAAGAATAAGGGGTAGGCCATTTAGAACAGAGATGAGGAAAAACTTTTTTACTCAGAGAGTTGTAAATCTGTGGAATTCTCTTCCTCAGAAGGCAATGGAGGCCAATACTCTGGATGCTTCCAAGGGAGAGTTAGAGCTCTTAATGATAGCGGAGTCAGGGGGTATGGGGAGAGGGCAGGAACGGGGTACTGATTGCAGATGATCAGCCATGATCACATTGAATGGCGGTGCTGGCTTGAAGGGCGGATTGGCCTACTCCTGTACCTATTGTCTATTGTCTATAAATGAGGTTGGCTGGCTCGGGTTACAATGTAGGAACATTCACCTACTCTTGTGATAAATGCTGTTCGAATCTGCTCGATTATGAAGACACAAAGAACTGTAGATGCTGGAAACATTTACAAACACTTTGTAAAATAAAGTTTTGAGAGTGACTCAGCGGGTCAGGCAGTATCTGTGGAGGGAATGGACAGGCTACATTTCGGGTCAGGACCCTTCCTCAGAGTTACTGTGTGTTTTGCTTGATTAAAAAGATGGGGAAGTACCAGGACCAGAAACTCCGTTGAGACATTCACAATATAAACAAATGACCTGTCTAATTAACTGATAAATTCTCTTGTTTGGTCTTTTGTTTCCATGACAGCGTCAATTCCATCATGCAGCAAACTGAGTAAAATAAAAGCCCAGCATGTCAGCCAGCATCTGTGGAGGGAATGGTCAGCCAGCATTTTGGGGCAGGGCACTTCTTCAGTTTCATATTCATTCCTCCCACAGATGCTGCCTGACCTGTGGAGTTCCTCCAACACTTTGTTTTGCTCAAGATTCCAGCATCTGCAGTTCTTTGTGCCTCTGAACAAAGTAGTTTAGTTCAGAGATTCAGCATGGAAATTGACCCTTCAGCCCACTGGGTCCATGTTGACCGTTGATTACTCATTTACACTAGCTCTACATTATCCCAATCTTATCCACTCCATAGACATCAAGGCCAATTTTAAGAGGTCAATTAACTTACAAACCCACAGGTCTTTCCGATGCGGGAGGAAACCGGAGCATTCGGAGAAAATCTAAGAATGTGTAAACACCACAGTGGCCGAGGTCACAATCAAACCTGGGTTTGTGGTGCTGCCACACAGCATCTTTACCAGCTGCTACACTTTGCTGCCTGGTAGTTGAATATAAATCGAATGACATTTTCCACTGAGCTTGAATACCATAATTCTAGAATTTGCAAACATTTTACCATTTTTAGAGAGCTTAAGATCAAATGATTCAAAGCTTACCTTTCTACTCCCCCTTCACTGACATCATGCAGTAAAACATAGTACTTCAACGTGTTTGGAATAAACCACTTTGGATACGAGTAATCACTGCTGTGCTGAATACGATGCTGTTCTTGTGATAGCTTGAAAAACTGTTCCATTGAGTCAGAGTCTCTTGATGACACCACTAGCATGCCTGCAGGTACACTTAAGGAAAATGCAGTTCAAACAATTTCTAAATTGAATGCCTTTGGTGCACAGGTAAAATTATGAAAATCACATTTGTTAATGTAGTGATACCTCAATTGCAGATTTGATATTTTCTTTTTCATCAGGTTAATTGGTTTCGGTAACTTGTAAAATTGTCTCTAGTGTGTCGGATAGTGTTAGCTTACGAAGTGATCACTGGTCGGCACAGACTTGATGGGCCGAAGGGCTTCTTTCTGCGCTGTATCTAGCAGAAATCTAAAGAGGGGTTTGCAGCAAAGGCCAAATTCAAACTGAATACACAGCAAAAAGAAAGTGCTGGAGTAACTCAGTGGGCTGGGCAACATCCCTGGAGAACATGGATAGGTGACATTGAGTTGAAAACGTCACATATCCATGTTCTTTGGAGATACTGCCAGACCCACTGAGTTACTTCAGTACGGTGTCTTTTTTGTAAACCAGCCTCTGCAGTTCTGAATTCACAGTGGATGCTTCTGTCCTGCTGTCTCCATGGTTTGTGATTCCTAGTTGTAGTAGGACAATTACTCAATTTAGCCAACACAAAGCAGCTAACGAACCAAGTGGAAAGACGGCAATGGAGCATTTAAATGGTACAATTGTGAAGGAATATGGGGTTCGAGCAGGAAAACCTTTTCAATAGCAGATCAGGCATAAAAGGACAAATGGGCTTACATTCTTGTGGTCAATAAAAGCAAACTGCTCAAAGATGATGCCAACGAAAGGCAGCATTGCATTTCAGTATCACGGCAGAAATTAAAGGAGTTTGGTGATTTCAAAGCATTGTGTACTATACAAAGGTTCACTTTGCATGACACCAAATCGACAGATAGCCCCCACTGCTGGATATAACACTTTTATTGATGATGTACTCTATAAAGGACAAGGTTTCTGTGTACTTAGAGGTGCATTTTAAAATAGGCCGAAGTCAGCACAGTTTTGTGAAGGGGAGATCTTGCCTGACAAATCTGTTGGAATTCTAAGAATACAAGATTAAAGTGCAATCACATAATACACAACTCATTTTAATTACCAAACAGAATTACTAACCAGAATGACCAAGTATTTTAGACTTGCGGAAAAATGCCTGAATTTCCTGGGGTTCATGCCAGATCTCTGGTTAAAATTCCACACATGCAACGTGAGTGGGTGTGACTGTTAAGGACAATGTTCACCAGGGCCATTAGATCCATGTTCACCAGTGGTGGGATAGGGTTCATGTGGCAGTGAATTTAATTTAACATCTCATCCAAAAGATGATACCACCAGGAGAGCGGCATTCCATGTGCAGTGTCGAACTGAGCCCAAAGATATGTGCTCACATCTTCAGTGGGCTCAAATGCATGACCTTCTTACAGGATGACAAGAATGCCTGCATGGAGCCACGCTAATAGCCCAAGTGACAATACTGGGAACGTTACTCCATGGTAAAATACAATTGCATACAATTTACTGACATGTTTCCAAGCTGAACACAACCAAGAAAATAATTTGAAATATAAAAGGGATATATCTGTGAAGCTCAAATAATTTCAGTTGCATTCTTTTTGAGGTAAAATGTGGATCATTTTCCAAAGACCACAAACATCCAAATGCAAGCCCTAGTCCACGTGGCAATCAAGGGAATTTTCCACAAGCCAAATTAGAGGATAAGTTAGAATCTACAGAAAGGAACTGAGTTTCTCCAACAAATTGTGCCTGTAGTCGGAATCTAACCTGGAGTAAGCCAGTTGAATTGCAGAATTGCATAACCTGGCTGTCTTATTTGTTCACCCTATCCCCACTACCCATCTTGATTAAATAGTAATGCCCTCACAACTTACACCACACACTACTGCCGCAAAATCTGCTCAGCGACTGTGGAAACGAAACTCTCACCCCTGACACGACCACTCTCAATGGTAATAGATCTGGTCTTTTGCGTTACACTAGCTCTATTGCTGCACGCATCTCATTCACTCATCACTTGCTGACTTATGCTCGATAATATTCCAGTCACACCTTCATTTTAAGATTCTCATACTTTGAAAGTGTCTCTTGCAGCCTCACCTTCTCTTACCTCTGCTGCACAGCCACTATAACCCTCAGTGACAATAATCCTCTAAATCTGTCTTCTTATAAGTTCTCTCGTTTCATCACTCCACCAGCAGTCATGTCTTTAGCTGCCTGAAGACTCCAACTGCAGACCTCTCTCTAATTTAACATGTTCATTAAACCTCTACACTTTGAATAATCATTTGCTAACCTACCGTATTTTCTCCTTGTGCTTGACACCAACTTTTATTGTCAGCCCTCCTGGGAAGATCTGTGGGACGTTCTGTCAAATTGAAGGCTCTACAAAAATTCAATTTGTGGTTCGCTTTCATGTTCTTCAGCCCTGGTAGCTCACAGCTCCTTTGATTAGTTGCAGTCAATTACACTGCCAAACTTCTAAAACCTATCAAAATCTTGTTTCTGTAAAAGATACATAGAAACATTCGGCCCTTCGAGTCTGCACTGCCATTCAATATGATCATGGCTGATCATCCAGCTCAGTAACCTGTACCTGCCTTCTCTCCATACCCCCTGATCCCTTTAGCCACAAGGGCCACATCTAACTCCCTCTGAAATATAGCCAATGAACTGGCCTCAACTACCTTCTGTGGCAGAGAATTCCACAGACTCACCACTCTCTGTGTGAAGAAATACATCTTACTTTGTCAGGATAAGCATATTAAGACCATGGGCAAGCCAGAAAAAGGATACATGCCAAATAGTGGTGTAGAAACTCATGGTCTGATGGAGGCATGGACTGGAAGAAGTATTCTCTGTAGGCTTCAAACCAGGGAGTGGTAGCTAAAAGAATACAGAATTTAGAAACAATTAAAAATTCATGAACTATTTTAAAAATGCTGCCAAATGGATACCAAGATAAAACATTCACACTGAACAATAATTCTATTACAAGCAAAATAATTTTTTACACAAAGTATTTTGCCTTGTGCTTTGCGACGCCCAAAGACCTTTCACATTAACTCCACAGGCTGGTGTTGAAGAAGACACCTGATCTTCCAGATCAATGCATCGAACATGCTGCAGAGGATTTTTGTCAGACATGATTTGACCACAAAACACTGGACATATTAGGATATGGGAGGGGGAGGGGGAGGTTTTAAGCAGTGATTAAAATGTGGATGGAGTTAGAGGATTCTAGATCTCGAGGTCGTTGGAGAGCCAGAGACAGAGGAGAACAGAAATCCTTTAGACCACAGTCAATTTAAGGACTACTGAAATGGGAAAAAATTAGATAGAATCAATGATTAGATAATCATAGATTCATAGAGTGGAAACAGGCCCTTTGGCCCAACTTGCCCATGCTGACCAAGAGGCCCACATCTGCACGTTTGACACATATCCCTCAAAACATTTCTTATCCATGAACATACCTGAATGTTCAGTACTCCATGTGCCAGATTCTTGCCCAGTCTTTTAACCAATCTACATCCCTGTTGTAGGGCAAAAAGTACCTACACAGTGTAGGAGCAAAATGGAAATGCCATGCGGAGTTGATGTTAGTAAAGGGCAATTTATTAAACTGGTGCGCACCAGGAGGCAAGGCAAAGCAGGTTTTGGGTGAAGGCGAGCATCAGTTTAATAAATCGCCCGTGGCTTCAAACACCAACTCCGTGTGGCCTTTCCATTTTGCTCCTGCACTGTGTAGTTACTTTTTGACCTCTTCACAACTTAATTTTTGTTAACTACTTTGGTGTTAAGAGCATTTAACAACATGCCTTCTGTTCCTTCACCAAATCATTTATATAAATTGCAAGTTTGAAGCAGTGTTCCGACCTAAAACGTCACCTATTTATTTTCTCCAGAGATGCTGCCTGATTCGCTGAGGTACTCCAGCATTTTTTGTCTATCTTCTATATAAATGGTAATATGAGACCCCAGCAACAGTACCACTCTATACATCTTGCCAACAAGAAAAATGGCCCTAATTCATTGTTTACTACAAACCCTGTTACTTCCCACACCTTTTCTGCAATAACCTTTGAGCAAGCATTGTATGAAACTGCTTCTTGAATGCTCAGTATATCCACCTGTTGCTCCTCTCTACAGTAATTTTTTTTAAAAAGAGCAGTAAATTGGTCAGGCCATGTTGACTTTGCCAGATTGCTTTGAATTTTGAGATGGCCTGCTTCAACATAACAGCTTTGTCATAATAGCCTTGCCCAAGTGCCCTACCATAATATAATAACCTCCAACATTTGCCAATGACAAATGAGAAGGACTTTGCTTTGTGCAGTCCCTACTGGGCATCTTCTGCCATATCAGCTATTGCAGATCAGCAATTAAAATGCTAGCTGATAATTCTGATATGCGTCTGTTTTCTAGCCCTTGTTACAAAACACAGCAAATTGCATCCAGATCTTTGATGGGTTGAAGGTGCACCATGACTTTGACGGATGTTTGACAGCTATCAAAGACCTTAATGAGCACTCAACTGACAAAATGCAACAGTGCCATACACAAGACATCCCATTGAAGCTGCATCTCTGTTCCATCCTGCTGCACCATTTACTGAATAGATCGAGTGGATGTGGAGAGGACGCTTCACCTAGAGGGAAAGTATTGGACCAGAGGCCATAGCCACAGAATAAAAGAACATACTTTTAGAAAGGAGATGGAGGAATTTCTTTAGTCGGGGAGTGGTGAATCTGTGGAATTCATTGCCAGACAGAAATGGTGGCCAAGTCATCGGGTATTTTTAAGACAGAGATTGACAGATTCTTGATTAGTATGGGTGTCAAGCCTTATGGGGAGAAGATAGGTGAATGGGGTTGAGGGGGAAAGATAGATCAGCCATGATTGAATGGCAGAGTAGAATTGTTGGGCCAAATGGCCTCATTCTGCTCCTATAATTTATGCATTTATGAACCATTGTACACATCATGTTGGTCATTTAAAAGGTCCACAATCTGCAGTTTCCCCAGTGACATCATGCCGAGAGCTGACTTCGGGTGAAATGGGTGAAATCGTGCAGGTGGACAGAAACCTCCAAAAAATTAGAGGATTCAAATTGTTAAAAAAATCCAATTGGTAATTGTTTTAAAAATCTAGAATATAAAAACAAACAAATAATTATAATTTTAACATCCCACCATTTTAAGGGCAGTACAGTGGTGCAGTTCATCTATGGCCATTAACTATCCTGGCATTACAAAACCTTTATTTGAGGACTGAAGTTTTTGTTTTATCGTTTTAGTTTAGTTTACTCATTTCATGAAAGCTTCTAGCACAAAAACTGAATTCCCAAGTCAGGAGGATCTTCTTTACCTGGTTCCAACTGCTTCCGAGGAATACCATTATTTACTTATCATTTCCAAAAGTGTGCCTTCATAATAACTGACCATCATAACTTCATTCATGAATTATATACAACATGACATTAGCAATTTATACTTCAATGTTTTCTTAAGCTTCCACTAAATGCAATTTTTTTTCAAATGGAAAAATTCTGAAAACAAATGCTGTTGGTAAATTTGAATGTATTTTAACTAATCAGTTGATTATTTTATCATCAGTATCTCTCAAAAATAGACCCAGTTATATTTCTGGCGGTTCTTTGCAATTTAAGAACTGAGTTAAAGCACGTGACACTAAAGGAATTAACAATTCAAACACCAGCTGATAAATAATTCTGATATTTGCCCATCTTGGCAAATTTTAATGTCTTGATTTACTGTATTTTACTTTGTCAGAAATTGTGTAAAGTGGATTTCTGTGAAATAGAGGAAAATAGGAAATTTACTCCTTCCTATATTGATTCCCAGCTACTGTTCATCTCGTGTAGATGGTGCATCATGGTCAACAGGGACAAGTTGGGCCGAAGGGCCTGTTTCTGTGTTGTGTGACTCTATGGTCGTTTCTGGTGAGATTGTTTGTTTCACAACAATTCTATCAACTTTAATGCAAGAAAATTAAAAATGATTCGCTATATCAAACTCAAGGTAGCAATAGATTTAAAGTGTCAAATTACAAGTACTACGATTAATCACCTTGTACTTCCTATTTATTTTTAGCAGTAAAATTATCGAAAACCTTTAAATTTCTTTCACCTTAAAAGAAGAAGCATTTTCTCAAATAAAACAAAACCCTGGACACAATACATTTAAAGTGGTGGGTATGTTATAAATTTAGTATTAATCCAATTTTTGCTTTCTAAATTCAGTATCAACTTATGCAAAAAATAATTTCTGCAATAATAAACCAATTAGATTAAATTAGGAAAGATTAGATTAATAATCCCAATACGATAAATTGTTAATTCCATGTGGTATTTTTAAAATACTTTTTTTAGAAAGGGGATGGGCTGTTTGAGTGAGTGGTAAGTGGAAAAGCAATGCATTGCTTCAATTATCCAGACAATTGAAATCAGAATATCAGTAGCTATCATGCCTTCTGAATTATCCAACCTTGACCTGTTTTTCTACCTACTCTGTACCTACTCAGTAACTGTACACCGAAGATAGACAAATTGATGGAGTAACTCAGTGGGACAGACGGCATCTCTGGAGAGAAGGAATGGGTGATGTTTTGGGTTGAGAACCTTCTTCAGACATGGAAGGGGAAGGTGTGAAATGAGAGATCAAAGGGGACATTGATCAAGGAAAATGTAGAATAGATCATTGTTCGCTGAGGGGAGGGTGACAACGAAGCATACAATCAGTAAAATGTAATCAGTTACCCCAGCATTTTGTGTCTATCTTCAGAGTCAACTAGCATCTGCAGTTTCTTCCCACACAGTAACTGTACACTGTGGACAGCTTGATTGTAATAATGTATAGTCTTTCCGCAGGCTGTATAGCATGCAACATAAGCCTTCCACTGTACTTCGGTACACAACAATAAAATAAACTACTCTCAGTGGCAATTGAAAATAAAGCATTTATTTTGACGAAGGGACTCAACCATTCCTTCTCTCCAGAGATGCTGCTGGTCTCCCGCTGAGTTACTTCAGCATTTTGTGTCTGTCTTCGGTTTAAACCAGCATCTTGCAGTTCTAAGCATTTATTTTTCATGTATACTGATGATACCTAATTAGACCTTGCCACTGTTTCTTTGATCTTCGGTTGCTTTTATGCTAAAACTTTAATTTTACATAAAGAAAGTAATGTAATTTTTTCCACTTCTCTACTATCCACTGCAAGTGTTTTCTGCTTGCTAAATATCAGAAAGGTCAGTTTATGAACCCGTCATGTTTCCTTATTAAAATCTATTTGAAAACACCATTCCTTTTCCCAGAATTCTGCAATAGAACCAGAAACTTTGATGGCATACGTATCAGCCTTGCTGAGTTTGAGACTTTAAATTAGGGTCAAGCTTTTGGACATTTGGACATCACACTGTACATTCAAACAATCTATAATTCAGATTTGTACAGTGAAACAATACTCAAGTGAATGAGTTCTTAAAACTGAAACAAGATAAATGTAAAATGTAAATGCAAAGGCCATGTACAAAATCTTCCTTCCCATGCCTCTATAACTTAGAAGATATCTTCCACATTTGATCACTATCTACATTTATTGCTGCTTTAACACACAAAAATGTCCCAAGATGCTCGGAGAAATTTTACCAAAACAAGCCCCTTTCTTTAACTTTTAATGGGTCACTGATGTACACATAGTACTGCAGAAACGGAACCATTATCTATATGCTTTAATATAATTATCAATTTGGTAAAACAAAAGAATAGATCCCAGAGGAATTGTTGCATTTGTACTTAGGGGAATATGAAGGACTTTGGGAGATTCTGGTCTCCCCACAAGCAAACTTGGATCATAAATAGTCCAGAGTCCTCAAGCCTGTTTTACAATCTTGGTCAATCCTCTAACTTCACTCGTCTGTCTGATTGACAGACCTCTTAGTGTTCAAAGACATATTAATCTTAGTTTTAAATGAACTCAATATCACAAATGACTATCCCGAGCATCCAAAGCACTCCATCTGTGCCAGAGAATTCCAACTATTTCCAACCTTCTAAGTCAAAGTTTTCCCTCCCTTCAGTCCAATTACATATATCAGACAGTTTCTGGACTTCCCTGCCAGACACGACCTAAACTGCATGTTGCCCTCTGCAGTCTTATCGCAATGGCCTGGGCAATTTCATTAAGACTTATTTTTATATTCCAATCCACAGCCCCCCACCATCCAAATTTGCAATAACTGTACATCAAAACCATAATTACATCCATCTAAATTCACCTCACCAGCCTCTGCAATCCACACATCATTGCAATGACATTTCCATCACCATCAACATGATCCCACCATCAGTCACATCTTCCCATTCCCACTGCTTCCCACAGAAGCGGCCTAGGATGGCCGCGGGATATTTCTCTGCTGGGCGGGGGCTTCAATGTCGGGAGCCACGACCGCCCCGACGTGCAGCAACAGCGGCAGCGACAGCGACAGCGTGTTCGCCCGCCCCGGATCGGACTTATCATCGGCGGAGCCGGCCGTCTTCGGAGGCTGCGGGAGCGGCTGCGACGCGACGCGCCTTGGGCTTGGCCCGCTGTGGACCGTCCGGTGCGGCCTGCAACCACAACAACCTGGCTGCGGGCGAGGCACAGCGGGAGAAGGGAAAGACATTGTGGCCTTCCATCACAGTGAGGAGAGGACTGGAGGAGACTCACTGTGATGGATGTTTCTTTGATGGATGTTTCTTTTTTGTGTGTTTTTTTGGGGTTGGGTGGTTCAAGTGCCTGTTTGATGTTTTTATTGTTGGACTGTGTTTTGGGGGGTTTTAGGGTGTGTGATTTGAATGCCTATTTAATGCTTCTATTGTTGGACTGTGTTTTGGGGGGTTTTTGGGGTTGGGTAATTTGGGTGCCTGTTTAGTGCTTTTATTGTTGGACTGTGGGTGATTGAATTAACATTTTGTTCAAGATGGCCGCGCCGTTGTGTTTGGCTGCCTGCCACTGTATGTTTCTTTTTTTCCTAGTCAGATGTGCAGCACTTTGGTCAACGTGGGTTGTTTTTAAATGTGCTATACAAATAAATTGACTTGACTTGACTTGACTTGACACAGAGACCAGTTTCCAAGAGAGAGTTAGATTTAGCTCTTAGGGCTAAAGAATTCAAGGGATATGGGGAAAAAGCAGGAACGGGGTATTGATTTTAGATGATCAGCCACGATCATACTGAATGGTGGCCGAATGGTCTACTCCTGCACCTATTTTTCTCCGTTTCTAATGTTTCTCAGCAACTCCTTGATTCACTCATCCCTCCCCATCTAAACTGCCCCTGCTCCATGTGCTTTCCCCTCCAATGGCCGGGAAGGAGATGCAACAGCTGAACCTATACCTCCTCCCTCACCTCCATCCCCCCCCCCCAGCAGTCATTCCTGGAAAGATAGAGACTCGCATGCACTTCTAATGTCATCCATTGCATTTGGTGTACCTGGTAAAGCCTCATTTATAGTGGCAGGACTAAGCATAAACTAAGCAAACATTTCGCCAAACACTTGCCTGCTGGATCTCCAGGTTGCTTACCATTTTAACTCTTCTTCCTGCTCCCATACTGACTTCACTGTCTTGGGATACCTCCTTCATTGCAAGAGTGAAGTCACAGACAAAAACTGGGAGAACACCATCTCATATTCCACTTGGGTAGATTACAATCCAACAGTGTGAACATGGAATTCTCAAATTTTAAGTAACATCCTCCTTCCTTTTCTTTTTCTGTGTACGTACACATCTCTCCCACTATCCCCCCCACTCTTTCCCCCCTTTACCTTCCCCCACACCTGTCCACTTCCACCTATATCCCTCCCTGGCTTTTCATTTCTCTTCTCTTCCGACTCCCTTGTGCTCCTTTGCAACTGACATTTGTCCGCCCATTTGTCAATCAAACCCTTCTCACCAGTATTCACCCATCACTTGCTCCATTTTGTTCCACCCCCACCTCGTTTCCATCTTCCTCCCCCCCCTCCCATTACAATCAGTCTCAAGCATCCCGACTTATCTATCTCCTCCCTCCACAGATGCTGCCTTTACCCGAGTTAGTCCAACACTCTGTTTTTGCTCAAGATTCCATCATCTGCAGTTCCTTGTGTCACTAAATGCTTAAGCTCTGTTCAAAAGTACTGCAGTTGGCAGGAAAAAATGTGGCTACGAAATGCAAAGTATATGAATTAAGTGGAATGGACAATAGAGAAACAAACTGCTTGGTGCAGATGGAGAATATCAGTATTCATACAAGCCTTCTGCCCCTTCACTAAAAAATTATCTTCCCTTTTTCCTTTACCCACTCCTATCAATGTCACTTAAATGCAACATTGCTGCTTGTTTTAACTATTCCTCTAGTGATAAGTTCCACATTTTCATCGCTTCCTAGACATAGAAATGTCTCACGAGTTCCCTGACATATTAGTAACCATATTTAAACCATAACTCCAACTTTTCCAATTGAAAGCCAATCAACTATTCACAGTCCATAAATTACCATAATCCAATATCAACTTTTGGAACAGATGGACAGTAAAGTGCAGCCAAATTATTTTTAGTTCCATTCCATCTCTCACATACAATGAGAACACCAGCCTGTATAGTAGAATAAGATAACAGTTACTGAGCTGTTTGCAAACACAGGCAGTACAGTGTGTTCCAAGAATAACCATCGAGTTGAAGGTAAATAATAATCATTTCACTTAAGTGCAGACACACAGGGAAGGAGACAAATTCAGAAGTACTCACCAACTTGGTATTTGCTCCTAACATAAGATATGTCCAATTCAATCTACAAAATGACCAGCTCCAAATTTCAGTCAGAACACTGAAAAATAGCTGTTGGCCCAACTCATACATGCTGATCAAATTGCCTGCCTATGCTCATCCCATTTGTCTGCATTTGTCCCACATAGGTTCAACCCTTTCCTACCACGTATCAGCACAAATATCTTTAAAATGTTATTGAAACTGTCTCTGGCACTTCCTCTGGTAGCTTGTATGATATATGGACCATCTTCTGGATAAAAGGTTGCCCCTCAGGCTCCTATTAAATCTTTTCCCTCTCACCTTAAACCTACACCCTCTGGTTTCCCACTGGAACAAAGACCATGCATTCACCCTATCTATGCCTCTCCACAAGATCACCCCTCAGTCTCTTAAAGCAAGGAATGAAGCTCGGATCAGGCTCCAGAGGTTTATCCAGCACTTCCTCTACTGTAATGCAGTCTATTACCAGGACATCCCATTAACATTCCCCAAGTTCCCTAGTATTCAAAGGTAGACACAAAGTGCTGGAGTAACTCAGCGGGATAGGCAACATCTCTGGAGAGAAGGAATGGGTGATGTTTCGGGTAGAGACCCTTCTTCAAACTGAAAATGGATAGAAGAATTTATTGTTACCAGATCAAGTTCCAATGATCTGGTATTAATAAATGGAGGTAATACTTTTCTAAAATATTGTGAAAAGTAATAAAAGAGTGTAACTTCCTCTATCTCCCATACCCTTTTTCTTTTTGAAATTTGGCATTAGGAAATGGAGATCCTCAGTTATTTTCTAATATTTATAAAGTACGATATGTCGGGGGAAAAAAAACTGGAATGCCATAATCTAGATATTAGCATTTCCACGAAGATGTACAATTCAAGTTATTCGCTGCAAAATCTCTTCAATGATTAAGATTATTAGTATTGCTGAACGAATTCTCTAAGACATGGACACACAGAATCAGTTTACTCCACCCACCGCGCATGGAAGGTCAGTGCCCTCCATAATGTTTGGGACAAAGACCCATCATTTATTTATTTGCCTCTATACTCCACAATTTCAGATTTGTGATGGAAAAAAATCACATGTAGTTAAAGTACACATTGTCAGATTTTATTAATGGGTATTTTTATACATTTTGGTTTCACCATGTATAAATTACAGCTGTGTTTATAGTCCCCCCATTTCAGGGACACATGGCTTCACAGGTGTTTGTAATTGTTCAGGTGTGTTTAAATGCCTCCTTAATGCAGGTATAAGAGAGCTCTCAGCACCTAGTCTTTCTATCACCTTCGGAAACTTTTATTGCTGTTTATCAACTTGAGGACCAAAGTTGTGCCAATGAAAGTCAAAGAAGCCATTATGAGACTGAGAAACACAAATAAAACTGTAAGAGACATTAGCCAAACTTTAGGATTACAAAATCAACTGTTTGGAACATCATGAAGAAGAGAGCACTGGTGAGCTTACTAATCGCAAAGGGACTGGCAGGCCAAGGAAGGAGATGCAACAGCTGATGACAGAAGAATTCTCTCTATAATAAAAAAAATCCCCAAACACCTGTCCAACAGATCAGAAACACTCTTCAGGAGTCAGGTGTGGATTTGTCAACGACCACTGTCCGCAGAAGACTTCATGAACAGAAATACAGAGGCTACACTGCAAGATGCAAACCACTGGTTAGCCGCAAAAATAGGATGGCCAGGTTACAGTTTGCCAAGAAGTACTTAAAAGAGCAACCACAGTTCTGGAAAAGTCTTGTGGACAAATGAGATGAAGATTAACTTATATTAGAGTGATGGCAAGAGCAAAGTATGGAGGAGAGAAGGAAATGCTCAAGATCCAAAGCATACCACCTTATCTGTGAAACACGGTGGTGGGGGTGTTATGGCCTGGGCATGTATGGCTGCTGAAGATACTAGCTCACTTATCTTCATTGATGATGCAACTGCTGATGGTAGTAGCATAATGAATTCTGAATGAAATCCTATCTGATCAAGTTCAAACAAATGCCTCAAAACTCATTGGCCGACAGTTCATTCTACAGCAAGACAATGATCCCTAATATACTGCTAAAGCAACAAAGGAGTTTTTCAAAGCTAGAAAATGGTCAATTCTTGAGTGGCCAAGACAATCACCCGATCTGAACCCAAATTGAGCATGCCTGTCATATGCTGAAGAGAAAACTGAAAGGGACTAGCCCCCAAAACAAGCATAAACTAAAGATGGCTGCAATACAGGCCTGGCAGAGCATCACCAGAGAAGACACCCAGCAACTGGTGATGTCCATGAATCGCAGACTTCAGGCAGTCATTGCACGCAAAGGATATGCACCAAAATACTAAGCATGACTACTTTCCTTTACATTACATTGCTGTGTCCCAAACATTAGGGTGCCCTGAAATGGGGGGACTATGTATAAACACTGCTGTAATTTCTACATGGTGAAACCAAAATATATAAAAATACCTTTTTATCAAAATCTGACAGTGTACTTTAATCACGTGATTTTTTCTATTACAAATTTTAAATTGTGGAGTACAGAGGCAAATAAATAAATGATGGGTCTTTGTCCCAAACATTATGGAGGGCACTGTAAATAAAATGCCCGCAAGGGTATCAAAGTGAAAATAGGGGCATTTCTACAAATGGGAGCCAACCGAACCACTTTATATAGCCCTCAGGCTTCTGAACTGTCCTTCCATAAGATAGGTACTGCTCAATTCGTATCCCATTGCAGACATTGGACTTTGTCATTGGAATTAATGCACTACAAAACTGAGAACTATTTTCTGCACTCTATATCTTTCCCTTTGCTCAATCTATTGTGCTTGAGTTTGGTAAGGTGTAGCTGGTAGAGCTGTTGCCTCTCAGCACCAGGGACCTAAGTTCGATCCTGACCTCGGGTGGCTGCCTGTGTGGAGTTTGCAATTTCTCCCTGTGACCACATGGGTTTTCTCCGGGTGCTCCAACTTCCTCCCATATCTCAAAGATGTAGGGGTTTGTAGGTTAATTGGCCTCTGTAAATTGCCCCTAGTGTGTCAGGAGTGGATGAGAAAGCTGAATAACAAAGAACAAATGTGAATGGGTGATCAATGGATGATGTGGATTCAGTGGCCAAAGGGCTTGTTTCCATGTTGCATCTCCAAATATAAAACAAAGCTTTTCAATGTGCCTCAGTACACAGGACGACAATAAACCTAAACCTGTCCATTAGATCCAAAGGCAAAGACTAAACATAATGTGCATTCAAAAGGCATCGTACTTCAATATACAGCTGTGTCAAAATCAAACTCCAAGCAAAGGCAAAATAGTCCGTAAATCTAAAAGTGCAATGCAAACATTGGAAAAATTATCAATGTAGATAAAAGACATTAGTTCCAATCTATTGCACACACTAAGCAAATGCTTTCAATGTCAGAGTAGTCTTGAAAGGTGCAATTCCATCCAAATAATATGAGCTACAAACATTTTGATACAAAGTATCAACCTAACATGACACTCAAGTGGACACAACATGCTGGAGTAACTCAGCCGGTCAGGCAGCCTCTCTGGAGATCATGGAGAGATTTTGTTAGGGGTAGCACAGTGGCGCAGCTGTAGAGTAGCTGCCTTACAGTGCCAGAGACCCAGGGGTTCGATCCTGACAAAGGGTGCCACCTGTACAGAGTTCCCACGTTCTCCTTGTGACCGTGTGGGATTCCTCCCGGTGCTCCAATTTCTAACGTCAGTCCAAAGATGTGCAGGTTTGTAGGTTATTTGGCCTCTGTAAATTGTGTAGGATAATCCTATGGTAAGGGGTGATCGCTGATGTGCGCACACTCGGTGGGCCAAAGTTTCCATTCTGTATCACTGAAAGTATAAAGTTTTGAGTTGAGACACTTCTTCAGGCATTCTAGTGTCAGTCCTCAGTGAGTGCTGCATCAACAGAAGTGTTGTCTTTCAGATGAGACATTAAACCGAGGTCTCATTGGCCCTTTTAAGTAGATGTAGACAATTGGATTGTTCTTTCAAAAGGACTCTTGGAGATAAATATGGTCTGGTTTACTTACCCATGAACAAGAACACAAGAATAAATTAAGACATTAATAGAGCTCCATTTGTGACAGCTTATCATCAGGAAACTGTTCTGCTACGACACCTACATTACAGCTGGCCTAAAATACAAAAGCAATCTAAGGTGCCTCACAGTAAACTCATTGAACATAAACATCAAGCCCAGTAATGACAATAGAGACACAAGAGTCTGCAGATGCTGGAATCTTGAGCAAAACAAAGTGCTGGAGGAATTCAGCGAGTCAGGCAGCATCTATGGAAGAAACGGATAGGCGACGATTTGGGTAAGGACCCTTCTTCAGATTTTGATTCTGCAGAATCAGAACCTGACATTAGGACAGGTAGCTAAACACCTTGCGAAAACCTGGGATTTAAGGACAATCTTCAAAAAGGTTAGGGGAGGTGGAGTCAGGCGAGGCGGAATGCGGGGGGTGCTGCAGGGTCAGATGTAAAGAAAAGGTCTTAGGAGAGAGAAAATGGATCCAGGTGGAGAAGATGCTAAATGGAAGTACAAGAGACGAGTGGTCGAGGAACACAAAAGTAATCGGGGCAGTAGTGAAGGAGAGGAGGGTACAGTCAGATTATGAGTACCCTGGAAGAACCAAGTAGAGGAAATGGAGAGTTAAATCTGCAAATACTATTATGTTTGTTTCGAGTTGGTCTCTTAACTGCTTTGATTTTTGCAACAAATAGCATGCAAACACAGCAAAGAAAACAAGAGGTATGCATTTAGCCCTTGAATCCACCTTAGCCATTCAAGTTGATCATGACTGCTTCAGCAGCTCGTCTGCAATATAAAGTCCAAGAAAAACATCAGCAGTCAGAGAAGATGGAGAGCTACAAACTAGCAAGGTAATTTTAATGAAAGGAAATGGAAAGGGGAGAAGTTAAGTAGCTCCAAAGCCCACACCAACTTTAAAAAATACCTGCATGGAACTTGGACGAACTCAGCTGCGTCAAAGTGTCTTTCCAATTATTGTACCATGGAACACTAGCTTTAACTGAGCGATCTGATGGAAAACAGAAGACGATATTAATGACCCATCATCAGAGTTAAGAACTCATTTAATCATTATAGAAACGTCCAAAATCAGGCTTTCTAAAACAACTTGGTGTTTCTAACAGAATTATGCTTGGAAAAACTAATTTTCAACATCCAAATACATTTACATTCAACATAGAGCCCAACTCTGAAAATGTAGCAACCTAACCTAATCCACACAAATGTCCAGCTGATACAACCACCATTACTCTCAAGTGCTGCCTCACCTATTCAGCTTAGTGTCTACTTTTGTGTGCTCAAATAGCAATTGACATTAAAAACAAATCACAAAAAAATTAAGGCGTTTTAAAAAATAAATCTGATTTAAAAGCAACGGGTAGGAAGAAATCTTGTAATTAACATTTCACAATGCACGTTTAAGCAGGCAGACTCAGTTGCACTTCGCATCTTCTGATGGTTAAGGTCTTCCTTCGGTGTGCTCATATTTTGAAGTCTTCAGAACTGCATTCGAGTACAAATTTATTTCGGCTTCCATGGTATTGGCTTAATTTTATCCACACACCTCCATTAGAGTGGTTCATGCTGTGAGAAGGTCTCGGCTATTAAATAAATTAACCTGGGACTTAATCAGCCACATGACACCAGTCAAACTAAAAGATAACTCACAACCACAAAAACAAGCACCACAAGCCTTCATTAGCCAAGTCATATAAAGGGGAACCTATCAACTTTGAATGAAGCCGCAGACACCTCACTATATCTCAAAGTCAAGAAAGAATGGGACAGGCAACCAGAATGTCACATCCGCCCTTGGAGACTGAACTGAGGTATTCTCCTAGACAGTCAGCCAATCTGCACATTCCACCAATGCAGAAGCAACCATACGATGACTAAAATAAATTGGAAGTAGAAATGAATTAATTCACCAGGAGAGACTGTCAAGGTCCCCGAATAAAGGAAGGGGATAAAATAGCATGTGTTGCCTCTGATGAGATTTCATTGGAAATGACCTCAGGAGGAATGGCTGATGATAGAGACGGAAAAGCAAAGGAATCAGAGGGAAGATAGAGACAAAATGTTGGAGTAATCAGTGGGACAGGTAGCATCTCTGGAGAGAAGGAATAGGTGACGTTTCGGGTCGAGACCCTTCTTCAGACTGATGTCAGGGGAGTGGGCGGTACAGAGATAAAATGTAATGGAAGAGTTTTTTCCTCCACACAAAGTCTATGGAAGATTCAAAGGGGGAGGCTCTGGTATGGCAATGTTATAGATGTAGAAATTATGTACGAGATATTGCCTGTGGCTACTGGAGTTAAGGGCAAGGATAGAAAAATACCACCCTTGCGCTGGGTAGGAGGGGAGGGCATGAAAACAGAAATGTAGGAAATGGAATGAATAAGATTGAGAACCCTATCAATAATGGTAGAGGGGAAGCCAAAGTTGAGAGAGCATCAAGAGTATTAGGTGTGTGAATTCTCATCTGCAGAATAGATAGGATGGAGCCACAGAAGCTGGAAGCGTGGAATTGAGAGCTTAAGGAAGCAGGGTCGAAGCAGTTGTAGTCAGGTGTCAGGGTTCAATCCTGATTACTCGGTGCTGTCTGTGCGGAGTTTGCACGTTCTCTGTGACCGTGTGGGCTTTCTCCGGGTGCTCTGATTTCCTCCCACACTCCAAATAAGTACAGGCTTGAAGATAAATTGGCTTCTGAAAATTGTCCCAAGTGTATAGGAGTACTCTCGTGCACAGGGTGATCGCTGGTCGGCGCAGACCCGTTGGGCTGAAACATCTGTTTCCGTGCTGTATCTCTAAAGTCTAAGATCATAGAACAGTATAGCACAGGAACAGGCTCTTCAACCTACAATATCTGTGCCGAACACAATGCCAAGATCAACCCTTATCGGCCTGCACATAATCCATATCCCTCCATTAGGTACATATCCATGTGCCTATCTAAATGTCATCTCTACTTGCATTTTTTGGCCTCGGAATGTTCAAACTTCTAATGTTGGCTTGAGGAACAGCACCATCTTCTGAATAGGCACCTTACAGCCATTGGGACTCAACGAGCCAATTCTATTGAAAGCACAAACCTCTGTAATATTAACTTATCCCTCAATCCACAATTGCTAACTGCCCTGACCACAGGTAGTCTGTGAAATTGCCCGTCTCTATGACACAAATTGCATATGTCAATTGGCAAGTTAAGTGGACCCATTGGGCCCAAACCTCTCCTGCATTGGTCCAGCACCCACTCCCCCACCACACCCCCCTTATCCCCCCACTCACGCACTCCATCCCCCCTCCGCCCCTCCCCATACCATCCCTCGTCAACCCCCTATCCCCCCTCCCCTCCCTCACCCACCCACTCCATTCCCCCTCAACACCCCAAACCTGCATTGGTCTAGCACCCTCCCCCCCCACTCACCCACTCCATCCCCCCTCAACCCCCCTTATTCCCCCCTCTCCTCACCCACTCATCCAATTCCATCCCCCCTAAATCCCCCGTATGCCCCCCCCCCACCCAATCCCTCCTCATGTGGCAGGAAGTGAGCTGCGGCTCGCTGCCGTTTGCACCATCGCAAAGTCAAAATATCGTAGGTCACCCCAATTGCGCACGCACGGACTGACGTCGAAAATGCAGCTCGTTCTCCTTGCGGGGGGGGGGGGGGGGAAGCGGGTATGGGAGGGGGTGAGGGATAGGGGGGTTGAGGGGGGATGGAGTGGATGATTGGGCGCAGCAGCTTGTAGGCTCAGCAGCCCCTCCCCCTCATTGACCGCCACTCCCGTCACTCTGGCGGGTCCTGATCCCGGCGGTCATCGTGGCCCCCCTTCCTCATTGGCTGCCACTCCCGTCACTCGGGCTGGTCCCGATGTGATGTTGAAGGCTGAACACGGCCAGCATCAGTTTAAAAGGTAATTTTTAAATACGTACACATACATATATACACCTACATATATATATATATAGATAGGAGACAAAACAAAACTGTTTCCATGTAACCTCCAAGCAGTAATCTGACACCACTGTTCCAAGAACAGTCTGTCAGCTTCACCACGGTTGGCCAATGAAATTGACATGCGATCTCTTCTATTGACACTTGTGCAATGATACTCTATTAAACAAAGTAACAGAACCTTGAGTATTTTCAGCTTGCAGTCAAAATAAATGTATTACCACCTTTAGTTTTTGAAAACTCCAAGGGAAAAATAACTTATTGCGAGTCTAAAAGTCTCGAGCCGTAAGCCCTCTTTCCCCCGTTGACATGCTTGCCTTTATAACACTACTAGACCAAGTGGACCCGTTGGGCCCATTCCTCGTGGAGGGGGGAACAGGGGAGGGGGTACAGGGGAGGGGGTACAGGGAAGGGGAGAGGGTGTGACTGAGTGAGCCCTGGACCCAAAGCCTCTCCTGTATTGGTGTAGCACCCTCAACCACCCCCCCCGCCCCCACTGAATCCCCCTCTCTCCCCACTGACCCACCCCATCCCCCCTACCCACCCTCACTTGCCCCTCCCCTGCCCCCACTTGCCCCTACCCTGCACCCACCCCCACAGCCGTCTCCACCCTCATTCCCCCCTCCCCTATTGCCCCCTCCCCTCACCCCCACCTCCATCCCGTCCCCATCCCCTCTCCCTGCCCAGAACCCACTCTTTCCCCCACCCCAAATCTTCCCTCCTCCCCACCCTCTCCTCCCCCACCTTTGTACCCCACCCCTACTCTCTCCTCCCCCACCCCTCTCCCTGCCCTCCACTGTCCCCCTTCCCCCCACCCTCTTACCCCAACCCCACCCCACCCCCCTCACCCTCCCCTGCCCTCACCCTCCCCTGCCCCCACCCTCCCCCCCGCCCCCACTCTCCCCCCCACCCCCACTCTCCCCCTCCCTCACAGCCTGAAAATTCCTCCTCCAAAGGGCATACAATCATTGCGATAGTGTCATCTTGATGAGATTCTGCATTGCAGCATGTGACGTGTTCATACAAAGGTGCTTGGGGATTTGATGCTGAATGAGATTTTCTCAAGGCAAAGCTCCTGTCCAATATTTTTAACAACCGTCCAGACATTCTGATATTTAATGCTGATCTCACATGTTAATGTAATTTTCCTCAAAAATTGTGAAAACGGAATTGAAATGAGCATGTACAAGATCAGAATGCCAATTAGGAAGCTTTGTGTTAAATGATAAACAGTTTGCATTTATACAACAGAAACCTGCTTATTTCCAGTTTCACATCCACCAATGAAAGTTACTCCACAATGTACAATTCAAAGCCTAATATTGCAAATATTCTTCTGTGAGGAATCTCACAAAACGCCAACTTGCATCGCACATTACACACCACTTCTCCTTGCTGAACTTCCTCCTTTTTCCCCCACGCACGTTTGAAGCTCTCAATCCTCTTTCCCCTCTGTTCTCTGTATTCCACTCCATTAATGTTGAATGCTAAATCTTCAACTGTCTCACTCCTAAACTGGTTCCCAGTAAGCCTGTGCCTCAGTTCAGAGTTCAGTGAACAATCCAGTTCTCTCCCCCAAACTGAGCATACTCTCAAAAAGCAGAAAATTATCAGCCTACAAAGATGTTTTTCCAAATCAAGAGTATGTATAAAAAGACATGCAATTTCATTTGTTCGTGTCATAGGAGCAGAATTAGGCTATTCGGCCCAGTATCCACTCCGCCATTCAATCATGGTTGATCTATCTTTCCCTCTCAACCCCATTCTGCCTTCTCCCCGTAATCTTTGACACCTACACTAATCAAGTACCTGCCAATTTCCGCTTTAGAAACACCCAATGACTTGGCCTCCACAGCTGTCTGTGGCAATGAATTCACCACCATCTGACTAAAGACATTTCTCATCGTCTTTATAAAAGTACGTCATTTGATCACAACTAATCTGTGCCTCAACTCTATTTACATTTTCTACATTTCATTTATTAAAATACATAGAAATGGTAGTGGCTGTTTGACTGTTTCTCTCTCCAATGGTATGGTCCAGCTTGCTGGGCATGTCCAACAGCACTGCTAATTGCGACACATGACAGAAAAGGCATAATTTTATACCAACTGCCACATTAACTCATTTGGTTTCATACGAGATAGTCCCTTTCTTCTACCTGCCACTCTGCTCCAGAAAACAAACTTTTTCTCTTTCCAGTTCGTCGACAGCAGCGCGACACATCTGATAGAGCTGCTGCCTCACATTGCTGGAGACCCAGGTTCGCTCCTGATCTCAGGTGCTGTCCGTGTGCAGTTTGCACATTTTCCCTGTGACTGTGTGGTTTTCTTCCAGGTACTTCAGTTATCTCCCACAACCCAAAAAAGTGTGGGTTTGTAGGTTAATTTGCGTCTCAAATTATTCCTGGTATGTCAGGAGTGGATGAAAAAGTGGGATAATATAGAGCTGGTGTAAATGCGTGATTTATGGTGGGCATGGACTCAGTGGGCCGAAGGGAACGGCTTGTGTATTTCTCAAGTAAATAAAGAGTCTCAGCCAAAATATTTTTCCTGCTCGTTCCACAGATGCTGCCTGACCTGTAGAGAGCTTCCAGCATTGACTATTTTTATTTCAGACTTCCAGCATTTGAGTTTTTACTTGATTTTCCAATGCTCAATGAATACTGGCAAGTTTCCATCTGCAATTTCCGGGCAATGTACGGAATGTTGGATCAGCATGCTATCTTTATGCTTCACATTAGAGATTCCTCTCTACAGCGACATGCAGTAACCTCTCTCTATTTTAACAATATTCATCTTTTCTATTCCTCCTTCGAAACTGCCAGATTTTAAGGCCTTCGATAAGGTGCCGCACGGCAGGCTGCGAGGGAAGATGAGAGGCCAAGGTATTAAAGGGAAGATACTAGCATGGATAGCAAGTTGGCTGGATGGCAGAAGGTAACGAATTGCAATAAAAGGCGATTTATTCACAAAATGTTGGAGTAACTCAGCAGGTCAGGCAGCATCTCGGGAGAGAAGGAATCGTGACGTTTCGGGTTGCGACCCTTCTTCAGAGTGCAATAAAAGGCGTTTTTTCCAGTTCGCTGCCAGTGACTAATGGAGTTCCGCAAGGGTCGGTGCTTGGGCAGCTTCTCGTCACGTTGTATATTCTTGATTTGGATAAGGGGATAAGTGGCCAAGTTTGTAGATGATGCTAAGAAAGGTAGAGGAGCAAGCAGTGTTGAGGAAGCAAGGACTCTGCAGAAAGACCTGGACAGGTTAGGAGAGTGGGCAGAGAAATGGCAGATGAAATTCAGTAAATTGGTTATAAGAAAAAAGGCGTCGATTATTTTCTAAATGGAGGGAGAATCCAGAAATCAGAGGTACAAAGGGACTTGGGAGTGCTGGTACAGGACTCCCAAAAAGTTAATTTGCAAGTCGAATTGGGAGTAAGGAAGGCAAATTCAATGCTAGCATTTATATTAAGAGGACTGGAATACAAAGACAGATGTAATGTTGAGGTTCTATAAGGTGTTGGTCAGGCCGCACTTGGAGTACCGTGAGCCAATTTGGGCCCCATATCTGTGGAAGGATGTGCTGGCTCTGGAGAGGGTCCAGAGGAGATTTCCAAGAATGATTCCAGGAATGAGTGGGTTAGCATATGATGAGCGTTTGACAGCACTGGGCCTCGACTCGCTGGAGTTTAGAAGGTTGAGGGGGACCTCATTGAAACTTACAGAATAATGAAAGGCATAGATGGTGTGGATGTGAAAGGATGTTTCCACCGGTGGGAGAGTAGAGAACCAGAGTTCATAACCTCGGAATTAAAGGGAGCTCTTTTAGAAAGGAGGTGAGGAGGAGCTTCTTTAGTCAGAGGGTAGTTAATCTGTGGAACTCATTGGCAGTGGAGGCCAAGTCAGTGGATATCTTTAAGGCAGAGATAGACAAATTCTTGATTAGAATGGGTGTCAAGGGTTATGGGGAGAACGCTGGGATTAGGAGGCAGAGATCAGCCATGATTGAATGTATCACAAAATGCTGGAGTAACTCAGCAGGTCAGGCAGCATCTAGGAATGAGGGAATGGGTGACGTTTCGGGTCGAGACCCTTCTTCAGACTGAATGGTGGAGAAGACTCGATGGGCCGAATGGCTTAATTCTACTCCGATAACTTGTGAACTTGTGAGGACTTCACGTTCATCCACATCGTACCTCACACGCTCACTCACATCATCTATTTACATCTCTTTGTAGAGTCTTTGTGTCCTTCTTACTTGTTTTACCACAATCATTGTGCTATTGAAGGGACTTGGAAAAAAGACGAGATGAAACTAGTATTACAATAAAAACTCAATCACAGCAATAAATTCAACACTCAGGTTGGAATTGAATAAATACTTAAGGAAAACATTTAAGACCCTTTGCAATTTCTTCAAAGATAGATGAACTGGACAGCACTATTAAAAAGTGAGCCACGGTACGACAGGTTATAAACAAATGCAATGCTTTAAAGTTTACATGCGCCAAAACTTCTTAGTTTGCTCAGAATTTGAATATTCAAACAATCAATTTACAAATTAGAAATGTAATTCTTATGTCTGGAAAATTCATGTTTTGTCGAAAAAACTGACTGAGAATATACACAGGCATAAACAATCTTCTAATTGGTGCCCCCAGATGCATGTTTAAGAATGATTAGATTAGTTTACTATTCTGCTGAAACTAACTGAGCACAATTAAACCACTGAATCATAAAATTCACCACATTGCCACACATACCAACATTTCCCAATGTGACTCAACGGACTGGCACAATGCACTGCTTCCGACCACAAAAGCACTTAGCACTGTTGGCTTTGTTACAGTTATACAGTATTGAATCTGGTCCTTCGGGCTCAACTCATCCTTGCTGACCAAGTTCCCTATCTGAGCTCATCCTATTTGCCTGCATTTGGCCCCTATCCATTAAATCTTTCCTATCCACGCATGTCTAAATATTTTTTTTAGCTATGCAATTGTATTCGCCCTGACAGCCTCTTCTGGCAGCTTGTTCCGTACATGCACCACACTGTGTGAAGAAATTGCCCAAGGTCTTTTATTAAATCTTTTCCCTCTCACATTAAATTCAATTCTGGACTTCTATTCTGGGGAAGAGACTGTCCATTTACCTGATTTTATATACCTCTTGCATCTCCCCTCAGCCTCTGACATTACAGGGAAATATTTCCCGGCCTTTCTCCTGGCAACTCAAGTCCTGGTAACAACCTGGGTAAACCTTTTCTGCACTCTTTCCAGCTTTATGGCATCCTTAGGAAATCATCAAGGCATAAATGTGACAGACTCTTACAACACCATTCTCATTTTTCTTGACAAGGTTCCATATGGCAGGCTAGTGTGAAAGATTAGATCAAATGGAATCCAGGGCAAGCAAGATGTGGACACAAAATCACTTGGTGGAAGGAGTCAGAGGGTGCTAGTGGTGGACTATTATGCAGAGTCAGACCTGTGACCAATGGTGTTGATGCTGGGTCCGTGATTTGTCATTAACAATTTGCATGACAATGATGTGAACGTCACCAGTAAATTTGTGGATAACACTGAAATTGGTGGAATAGTGGACAGTAAAGATTATCTAAGATTGCAGCAGGATCTAAATGAACTGGGCCAACAAAAGGCCAAAGGAATTTAAATCAGACAAGGGCAAGATGTTGTATTTTAGAAAGTTAAACCAGAGCAGGTTTTACACAGTAAATGGCAGGGCCCCATTGAATGTTGTCGAACAGAGAAATCCAGGAGTTCAAGTCATTGGTCCATGAAAGTGGCGACACAGGGTGTTGAAGAAGCCATGTTACACTCTTGCCTTCAATAATCTGTGCACTGTGCACTGTACAGGAGATGGGACGTTATGTTGCAATGGTACAAATTGTTGGTGAGACAACACTTGGAGCATTGCATGCAGTTGTAGTTGCCCAACTAAAGGATGTTATTAAGCTGGAAAGAATGCAGAAAAGTTTTGCATAATTTGTAACAAAAGGCTGGATAGGCTGGGACAGACTTTTTCCCGACAGTGTAGGAGGTTGAAGGGGTGACCTTATAGTGGTATAGAAAATCATGAAGGGTGTTGATGAAGTGGGTGGTGACAAGACATTTTCCTGGCATAGGGGGATCTAATCCCAGCAGCTGTAGATTGAATGTGAGGGGGGGAAAGATTTTAAAGGGACCCGCTGCCAGGGGATGCTGCAGAAACAGGTCCAATTACAATGTTTAAAAGACATTTAGAAAAATACACGGACAGAAATGGTTAAGGGATTTGGGCCAAGTGCAGACAAATTGAACAAACCGCTTGGATAAATATCACGCCCATCAAAGGCAAATAGAGCAATGTTCATGGATAGACATAGCTGTCAAGGACGAGTTGGGCCGCAGGGCCCCATTATGGTGCTGTATGAGTGATTCTATAATTCCATTACAAAGCAGAATACTTTAAAAACTTCAACCCAACTTGTGACATTAAGACATTGCAGAGGAGTGATTGCAGCAATCAGCTTGGCCAACTGAATTATCGCTCACCTGCAATGACTCAATGTTGTGCAAGCCCATAACAGCTGAGGAGATCCTAGCCTTCCCATCTCTGGCAAAGATCCAACAATGCACTGTACTAAAACGTTTTCAATAGCACGACGTCTCAATAGTTAGTTTATTGTACCCACAACAACATGCTACTTTAAAATGGAAACTAATTATTTGCCAGTCAGGCAGCATGGAAAGGGAAATGTCGGTAATCTACTTGAACGTACAAACTCAGTTACTTCAGCACTTTGTGTCTTTTACTATTTACAACAGTTTCAGATCTTGATGTCAACACAACCCATCGCCAGAAATTGTTATTGACGAGGACTGTAAATTTTCAGATGCAAAGAAACTAAAGAATGCAATTTTCCTTTAAAATGCATATTACACTGTTACCATTTAAAATCAAAAGTAGTGAAAAGGAAATGTGAGCAAATGTAGGTTTTCCATTGTGAAAGTTGCTAAATATCACAACAGCTTCAACATTGTGAAAATTGCAAAATATCATAACAGCTTCAACACAGTGGCGCAGTTACTGCCTTCCAATGCTTACAGCGCCAGAGAGCTACGTCCACCCGAGCTACAGGTGCTTGCCTAAACGCAGTTTGTCCGTTCTCCCCGTGGGTTTTCTCATAGAACTTTGGTTTCCCCCCACATTCCAAAGACGTACAGGTTTGTAGATTAATTGGCTTGGTACAAATGTAAAAATTGTCTCCAGTACAGAATAGTGTTAATGTGCATGGACTGCTGGTCGGTGTGGACTCGATGAACAGAAAGGCTTGTTTACGCGCTGTATCTCTAAACTAAAATAAACCTATGCAAAGGACTGTTCACAAGAGGGTCAATGTTCATCTTTTTTTAGTAGGATACGAGTAGTTTTAGTAGTTTTAATATGAAAGTTTCTTCACTGGGCTGTTTCTGTAATCAGGATACACATCATTCAAAAGATTCTGATCTGCACTGCAGCGGTAGAGTTGCTGCCTCACAGTGCCAGAGACCCAGGTTCGATCCTGACAAGGGGTGATGTCTGTTTGTTCTCCCCGTGACCTGCGTCGGTTTACTCCGGGTGCTCCCGTTTCCTCCCACACACCAAACACATACAGGCTCATAAGCTAATTGGCATGGTAAAATTATAAATTATCTCTAGTGTGTAGGATAGTGGTAGTGTGCGGGGATCGCTGGTCGGCCAGACTCGGTGGGCCGAAGGTCCTGTTTCTGCTCTGTATCTCTAAAACTAAAACGTAAACGATCATAATTACCAGTTGCAATTCAGATGTGTGTCAATCTAATCTACCAACAGTTCATTCAATTATTCCTGTTCTTAGTACTTCAGAATAGAATCTACTCCAAAAGAAAATTAAACGCAGATCTGTATCCATCTCAACTACGCACAATCGATTACAACCCGACACTTTGGTCTTGTTAGGCAGCCAGGTACTACAGTGCTCTCCATAATGTTTGGGACACAGATCCATCATTTATTTACTTGCCTGTATAACTCTACAATTTGAGATTTGTAATAGAAAAAAATCACATGTGGTTAAAGTGCATATTGTCAGATTTTTATAAAGACCATTTTTATAAATTTGGTTTCACCATGTAGAAATTACAGCAGTGTTTATACATAGTGCCCCCAATTCAGGGCATCATAATGTTTGGGACACAGCAAAGTCATGTAAATGAAAGTTGTCATGTTTAGTATTTTGTTTGCATATCCTTAGCATGTAATGACTGCTTGAAGTCTGCGATTCCTGGACATCACCAGTTGCTGGGTGCTTTCTCTGGTGATACTCTGCCAGGCCTGTATTGCAGCCATCTTTAGCTTATGCTTGTTGTGGGGGCTAGTCCCCTTCAGTTTTCTCTTCGGCATATAAAAGGCATGCTCAATTGGGTTCAGATCGGGTGATTGACGGTCAGTCAAGAATTGATCGTTTTTTACCTTTGAAAAACTCATTTCTTGCTTTAGCACTAGGTTTGGGATCATTGTCTTGCTGTAGAATGAACCACTGGCCAATGAGTTTTGAGGCATTTGTTTGAACTTCAGCAGACATACACTCCAGAATTCACTATGCTATTACCATCAGCAGTTGTATCATCAATGAAGATAAGTAATCCGGTACCTTCAGCACCCATACATGCCCAGGTCAAAACACCCCATCACTGCGTTTCACAGATGAGGTGGTATGCTTTGGATCTTGGGCAGTTCCTTCTCTCCTCCATACTTTGCTCTTGCCATCACTCTGATACAAGTTAATCTTCGTCTCATCTGTCCACAAAAACATTTCCCAGAACTGGTTGTCTTTTAAGTACTTTTTGGCAAACTATAACCCGGCCATCCTATTTTTGCAGCTAGCCAGATACATTGCATCTTGCAGTGTAGCGTCTGTATTTCTGTTCATGAAGTCTTCTGTGGACAGTGGTCGTTGACAATCCACGCCTGACTCCTGAAGAGAGTTTCTGATCTATCAGCCTGGTGTTCGGGGATTTTTCTTTATTATAGAGAGAATTCTTCTGTCATCAGCTGTGAATGTCTTCCTTGACCTGCCAGTCCCTTTGCGATTAGTAAGCTCACCAGTGCTCTCTTTCTTCTTAATGATGTTCCAAACATTTGATTTTGGAAAGCCTAAGGTTTGGTTGATGTCTCTAACAGTTTTATTCTTGTTTCTCAGTCTCATAATGGCTTCTTTGACTTTCATTGGCACAACTTTGGTCCTCATGTTGATAAACAGCAATAAAAGTTTCCAAAGGTAATGAATGGAAAGACTGAAGGAAAGACTTGATGCTGAGAGCTCTCTTACACCTGCATTAAGGAGGCAATTAAACACACCTGAGCAATTACAAACGCCTGTGAAACCATGTGTCCCAAACATTATGGTGCCCTGAAATGGGGGGGACTATGTATAAACACAGTTATAATGTCTACATGGCGAAACCAAAATGTATTAAAAATGGCCTTTAAAAAAATCTGACAATGTGCACTTTAACCAGATATGATTTTTTTCTATTACAAATCACAAATTGTGGAGTACAGAGGCAAATAAATAAATGATGGGTCTTTGTCCCAAAAATTATGGAGGGCACTGTACTTCAGAATATGTGCTTAACAAAACAGTGCCAATAACACATACAGCTTTGAAGTGAGAGTTTGACAAGAATGTGGCATAAATTAATAAAACATATGCTTCCAACTGGAAATGCAACCAGTGCAATTACTTTGGGAACAAGTAACTCACTTACATGTAATGAATTCATGTTCATAAGTCATAGGAGCAGAATTAGACCATTCGGTCCATGGAGTCTTCTCCGCCATTCAATCATGGCTATCAATCCCTCTCAACCGCATTCTCCTGCCTTTTCTCCATAACCCTTGACACCCTTACTAATCAAGTAATAATTTCCAAACTCGACATTTTCTGCAAACACGCAAGATTTTCTAATTAACACACTCATTTTTAAGTCACTCTACAATTCATCGCACTCAATATTAAACTGTCTGAATGAGAAATATTTTAAAATTTTGCATACATTTCAAAGAGATAATGCTAAAGTTTACTTTTCAGTTCAATATTTCTCCAGTGGGCTGCTTTCCAAATACAGTAATACTCCAACTGTGCAAAGTTGTTTGATTAAAAATATCAAATAATAAAACTTCATATCTGATGCTGGAAAATGTTTCTACCAAAAACCCTTCAGTCCCAATTTAAAATCATAAAAATAAAATCTTGGTTCAATATGGTAAAATACTGAATAAGAAAATTCGGGTGTAAACTATGTACACGAGTTACATTTAATTATCAAATTACCGAGAGCCAGGATGGTGTCAATTGTTAAGCAATTATCTGCACATTGCATATATTGTTTTGATTCCACCAAGTGTTTTACAAAGGACAATAGACAATAGGAGCAGGAGTAGGCCATTCAGCCCTTCGAGCCAGCACCGCCATTCAATGCGATCATGGCTGATCACTCTCAATCAGTATCCCGTTCCTGCCTTCTCCCCATACCCCCTCACTCCGCTATCCTTAAGAGCTCTATCCAGCTCTCTCTTGAAAGCATCCAACGAACTGGCCTCCACTGCCTTCTGAGGCAGAGAATTCCAC
Source organism: Rhinoraja longicauda (assembly GCF_053455715.1). Taxonomy (NCBI): domain Eukaryota; kingdom Metazoa; phylum Chordata; class Chondrichthyes; order Rajiformes; family Arhynchobatidae; genus Rhinoraja; species Rhinoraja longicauda. The sequence goes on from NC_135956.1 coordinate 70,555,296, forward strand.
ACCTTCACCACTCTCTGACTGAAAAAGTTCTTCCTCATCTCCGTTCTAAATGGCCTACCCCTTATTCTTAAACTGTGGCCCCTTGTTCTGGACTCCCCCAACATTGGGAACATGTTTCCTGCCTCTAATGTGCCCAATCCCCTAATTATCTTATATGTTTCAATAAGATCCCCCCTCATCCTTCTAAATTCCAGTGTATACAAGCCCAATCGCTCCAGCCTTTCAACATACGACAGTCCCGCCATTCCGGGAATTAACCTAGTGAACCTACGCTGCACGCCCTCCATAGCAAGAATATCCTTCCTCAAATTTGGAGACCAAAACTGCACACAGTACTCCAGGTGCGGTCTCACCAGGGCCCGGTACAACTGTAGAAACATAGAAAATAGGTGCAGGAGTAGGCCATTCGGCCCTTCGAGCCTGCACCGCCATTCAATATGATCATGGCTGATCATTCAGCTCAGTAGCCTGTACCTGCCTTCTCTCCATACCCCCTGATCCCTCTAGCAAAATGGGCCACATCTAACTCCCTCTTAAATATAGCCAATGAACTGGCCTCAACTACCTTCTGTGGCAGAGAATTCCACAGACTCACCACTCTCTGTGTGAAGAAATGTTTTCTCATCTCGGTCCTAAAAGACTTCCCCCTTATCCTTAAGCTGTGACCCCTGGTTCTGGACTCCCCCAACATCGGGAACAATCTTCCCGCATCTAGCCTCTCCAACCCCTTAAGAATTTTATATGTTTCTATAAGATCCCCCCTCAGTCTTCTAAATTCCAGCGAGTACAAACCCAGTCTATCTAGTCTTTCCTCATATGTAAGTCCCGCCATCCCAGGGATCAATCTGGTGAACCTTCTCTGTACTCCCTCTAAGGCAAGAACGTCTTTCCTCAGGTTAGGAGACCAAAACTGCACACAGTACTCCAGGTGCGGTCTCACCATGGCCCTGTACAACTGCAGCAGAACCTCCCTGCTCCTAAACTCAAATCCTCTTGCTATGAATGCCAACATACCATTCGCTTTCTTCACTGCCTGCTGCACCTGCATGCTTGCTTTCAATGACTGGTGCACCATGACACCCAGGTCACGTTGCATCTCCCCTTCTCCCAATCGGTCACCATTCAGGTAATACTCTGCTTTCCTGTTCTTGCCGCCAAAGTGGATAACCTCACATTTATCCACATTATATTGCATCTGCCATGCATTTGCCCACTCGCCTAATCTATCCAAGTCACTCTGCAGCCTCCTAGCATCCTCCTCGCAGCTAACATTGCCACCCAGCTTCGTGTCATCCGCAAACTTAGAGATGTTGCATTCAATTCCCTCGTCCAAATCATTAATATACACTGTAAATAACTGGGGTCCCAGCACTGAGCCTTGCGGTACCCCACTAGTCACTGCCTGCCATTCCGAAAAGGACCCGTTTATTCCTACTCTTTGCTTCCTTTCCGCCAACCAATTTTCTATCCACCTCAACACTGAACCCTCAATACCGTGTGCTTTAAGTTTGTACACCAATCTCCTATGTGGGACCTTGTCGAAGGCCTTCTGAAAGTCCAGATATAACACATCGACTGGTTCTCCCTTATCCACTCTACTAGTTACATCCTCGAAAAATTCTATAAGATTCGTCAGACATTATTTGCCTTTGGTAAATCCATGCTGACTTTGTCCGATGATTTCACCACTTTCCAAATGTAATGCTATCACATCTTTAATAACTGACTCTAGCATTTTCCCCACTACCGATGTTAGGCTAACTGGTCTATAATTCCCCGTTTTCTCTCTCCCTCCCTTTTTAAAAAGTGGGGTTACATTAGCTACCCTCCAGTCCTCAGGAACTACTCCAGAATCTAAAGAGTTTTGAAAAATTATCACTAATGCATCCACTATTTCTGAGGCTACTTCCTTAAGCACTCTGGGATGCAGCCTATCTGGCCCTGGGGATTTATCTGCCTTTAATCCATTTAATTTACCTAACACCACTTCCCGACTAACCTGGATTTCCCTCAGTTCCTCCATCTCTTTGGACCCCCGGTCCCCCGCTATTTCCGGCAGACGGTTTATGTCTTCCTTAGTGAAGACAGAACCAAAGTATTTGTTCAATTGGTCTGCCATCTCCTTGTTCCCTATGATCAATTCACCTGTTTCCGACTGCAAGGGACCTACATTTGCCTTAACTAATCTTTTTCTCTTGATATATCTATAAAAGCTTTTGCACTCTGTTTTTATGTCCCTTGCCAGTTTTCCCTCATAATCTATTTTCCCTTTCCTAATTAAGCCCTTTGTCCTCCTCTGCTGGACTCTGAATTTCTCCCAGTCCTCTGGTATGCTACTTTTTCTGGCTAATCTGTATGCTTCATCTTTTGTTTTAATACTATCCTTGATTTCCCTTGTTAGCCACGGATGCACTACCTTTCCTGGTTTGTTCTTTTGCCAAACTGGGATGAACACTTGTTGTAGTTCATCCATGCGACCTTTAAATGCCTTCCATTGCATGTCCACCGTCAACCCTTTCAGCATCAATCGCCAGTCTATCTTGGACAATTCACGCCTCATACCCTCAAAGTTACCTTTCTTTAAGTTCAGAACACTTGTTTCTGTATCGACTTTGGCACTCTCCATCCTAATGAAGAACTCTACCATATTATGATCACTCTTGCCCAAGGGGCCTCGCACAAGACTGCTAACTAACCCTTCCTCATTACTCAATACCCAGTCTAGAATGGCCTGTTCTCTCGTTGGTTCCTCGACATGTTGGTTTAGAAAACCATCTCTCAAACATTCCAAGAAATCCTCTTCCTCAGCACCCCTGCCAGTTTGGTTCACCCAAGCTATATGTAGATTGAAGTCACCCATTATAACTGCTGCGCCTTTAGTGCGTGCATTTCTAATTTCCTGCTTGATGCAATCCCCAACCTCCCTACTGATGTTAGGTGGCCTGTACACAACTCCCACTAGCGTTTTCTGCCCCTTAGTGTTTCGTAGCTCTACCCATATCGTTTCCACTTCCTCCAAGCTAATGTCCTTCCTTTCCACTGCTTTAATCTCCTCTCTAACCAGTAACGCTACCCCACCTCCTTTTCCTTTCTGTCTATCCCGCCTGAATATAGAATATCCCTGGATGTTGAGCTCCCAGCCTTGGTCACCCTGGAGCCATGTCTCTGTAATCCCAACTATATCATAATCATTAATAACTATCTCCACATTTAATTCATCCACCTTATTACGTATACTCCTTGCATTGAGACACAAAGCCTTCAGGCTTGTTTTTACAACTCTCTTACCCCTTGTGCGATTATGTTGACAATAGACAATAGGTGCAGGAGGAGGCCATTCAGCCCTTCGAGCCAGCACCGCCATTCAATGCGATCATGGCTGATCACTCTCAATCAGTACCCCGTTCCTGCCTTCTCCCCATACCCCCTCACTCCGCTATCCTTAAGAGCTCTATCCAGCTCTCTCTTGAAAGCATCCAACGAACTGGCCTCCACTGCCTTCTGAGGCAGAGAATTCCACACCTTCACCACCCTCTGACTGAAAAAGTTCTTCCTCATCTCCGTTGAAAAGTGGCCCTTTTTGATTTTTGCCCTGGATTTGTCTGCCTGCCACTTTTACTTTTCACCTTGCTACCTGTTGCTTCTACCCTCATTTTACACCCCTCTGTCTCTCTGCTCCAGCTCCCATCCCCCTGCCACATTAGTTTAAATCCTCCCCGACAGCACTAGCAAACACTCCCCCTAGGACATTGCTCCTATACTCAACTCCTCTTGTTATGAAGGCCAACATTCCATTGGCTTTCTTCATTGCCTGCTGTACCTGCATGCTTCCTTTCATTGACTGATGCACTAGGACACCCAGATCTCGTTGAACTCCCCCTCCTCCTAACTTGACACCATTCAGATAATAATCTGCCTTTCTATTCTTACTTCCAAAGTGAATAACCTCACACTTATCTACATTAAACTGCATCTGCCATGTATCCGCCCACTCACACAACCTGTCCAAGTCACCCTGCAGCCTTATTGCATCTTCCTCACAATTCACACTACCCCCCAGCTTAGTATCATCTGCAAATTTGCTAATGGTACTTTTAATCCCTTCATCTAAGTCATTAATGTATATCGTAAATAGCTGGGGTCCCAGCACCGAACCTTGCGGTACCCCACTGGTCACTGCCTGCCATTCCGAAAGGGACCCATTTATCCCCACTCTTTGCTTTCTGTCTGTCAACCAATTTTCTATCCATGTCAGTACCCTACCCCCAATACCATGTGCCCTAATTTTGCCCACTAATCTCCTATGTGGGACCTTGTCGAAGGCTTTCTGAAAGTCGAGGTACACCACATCCACTGACTCTCCCCTGTCAATTTTCCTAGTTACATCCTCAAAAAATTCCAGTAGATTTGTCAATCATGATTTCCCCTTCGTAAATCCATGCTGACTCGGAAAGATCACTCCATCCATCTTTCTCCGCTTCTAAACAGCTTTCTCTCCCACCTGATTGCTTAGTTGAACTGTTGGTACTCATCAAGTTGTGTTTGGTACTCAGTTTGGTAACTAGATGCACTGTGCATCCATTTGAGTAGAGAAACAAGGAACTGCAGATGCTGATTCACACAAAAGGACACAAAGTGCTGGAGTAACTCAGTGGGTCTGGCAACATCTCTGGAGAACATGGATAGGTGAAGTTTCAGGTCGACCCTTTTTCTTCATACCTGAATAGAACCATGCTGCAAATCTCCCTCAGCCTCATATCCTAACGTATTATGAGAATTTGGCAGCTCTGGGCCTGTACTCGCTAGAGTTTAGAAAGATATAACTTGACAGGTTACAGACCAAATACAGGTAAACAGGACGGGTGTAAATCACCGCAATGGTCCACAGGGGCTCACTAGGCCAAAAGGTCCGTGTCTGTTGTGTATGACATTATTCTATTTATAGGTTCTTATTGATCCCAAAAGCTAAAAGCAGTGATATGCAACGAATACAAGGCTGAAAAATCTACAATCTAAAATGTGTTACATCAAAAAAAAATTGATTTCCTGGGATGAGGAAGGATTATTTGTTTATTTACTTCAGTATATGCTGTATGAAAGTCGTAACATACTTTGTGTTACATGCGGTACAACTTTTCCTGAGGCCATGGTTTGAGAGTTTGCAGTTGGGATCGTTCTTCTTATGCAAATATTCTTTGCTAGTTTTTTTCCCCACATTACACCATGTTTAACATTCCTTTCCCCCAATTCTCCCTACATGTCATTTGTAATATAGTCAACAGCAGTATCACAAGGTACCCAGTGATACACCTTGTCAAGGAGAAAGAAACACACTAAAGTCAGGCAGTCCTTGGAGGCTTGGCAGTAATATAAAACCTATAGTACAGCAACAGGCCTTTCAGCCCACAATGTTCATGCCAAACACAATGCCAAATTAAACAAATCTCCTGCACATGATCCCTATCCCTCATTCCCACGTGCCAATCTAGAAGTCTCTAAAATACCACAAATGTTTCCAGGTAGTGTGTTCCAAACAGTCGGCAAAAAAAAATTGTCCTGTATATCTCCTTTAAACTTTGCCCCTCTCACCTTAAAGCTATGTCTCCTGTGCTTATGCCACTTTCATAGCTCTATGGATTTGGTCTCCAAGATCCGTATGGACAAAGGCAATCAGTTCATCAAGATCCCTCTGTACACCAATACTGATAAGGACAATGTTGTTAGTCTATGTCCTCACACTTACTCGAATTACACTCCATCTGCAATGTGTTGTCACATTTCTGTAACTGATCTACTTCCTACTGTATATTTTGACATCCTTTCTCACTGTCCGCACCAATTTTGAAGTTGTCTGAAAAACGTACTCACCAATCCATGCACATTTACATCCATATCTTGATTAAGGTTATTTTAGAGATATATAGAAACATCCCATTCAGCCCACTGAGTCCACACCGACCACTGATCACCTATTCACATTAGTTCTATGTTATCCCCACATTTGCATCCACTCCCTGTACATTCGGGGCAATTTACAGAGGCCAATTAACCTACAAACCCGCATGTCTTTAGGATGTGGGAGGACACTGCAGCATCCAGAGGAAACTCAAGCAGTCACAGGGAGAACATGCAAAATTCATACCGACAGTACCCGAGGTCAGGATCAAACCCGTGTCACTGACGCTGTGAGGCAGCAGCTCTACCAGCTGCGCACTGTGCCGCCCATCTGACTTTCATCAGGCCTTCCGAGGGCAACTCGTTAATTGGCACCCAGTCTGCCCAGGGCAAGAAATACATGTTTCACTGTAAATTTAATTCACATCTAATATTTCTTTTATTTAAGTTTCTAGCAGTCCATGGTGCTTTCAAGAGGGGCATAATTAGTGGGTGAGAGGTGTATGGTTGAATTATTTTTACATGACCTCTGTTGGTCCGGCAAAACGGATAATCAAGCAAGGCTCTGGAACCATTGATGCTGGAAAATCAGTGGAGTACCTGTATCACGAAGAGGTCACACACAGATGCTGTGTCAGATGAGATGCTGCCTGTCTCATAACACAACACTGACGAGATGTTGCCTGTCTCACTGAGTTACTCCAGCTTTTTGTGTCTATCTTTGGTTTAAACCAGCATCTGCAGTTCCTTCCTACACACAGATCTCTGTGGAACTCCAATTAGGAAACAGATCTCCACCAGAAAAGCACCCTTCCTCCACACCCTTTATCTTTCACAAGCAAGTCAGTTCTGATAAAGAACCTGGTGTGCAAGCAGCAAATACTCCACAAACAGTGGGAGCACAAACCACTTTCTGACTCATCCGCACTGTAAGCCTGGGTTAAAAATCACAAAAGAGCCAGTGAGGGAAGTGGGATCAGTGTAGATGGTAAAAAGGTCTGTATGGTCTGGTGTGCTGAAGGGTCCATTTCTGTGCTGTACAACCATGACAATAAATAAGTACAAAGAGGGGGGAACATATTGTGCACAATGACCACATACTTCCTGATACGTTCTTCTCAGTATCATTCTCAAAAGCACGCATTGAGTGGGAGACCAAAACAACACACGTTTGGACACAAGATCGCCATTTTAACTCTGTATATTTTAGCAAATGCGCAGGCACAGCTTTACCATATTGTTGCATGTATACATCACATAGGAGCTTTACCATATTGTTGCAAGTATACATCACATATCTCCTCCCCCCCCTTAGAATTGTGATACTTTTTTTTCCATCTAAAGCATACTAATACGTATACAACAATCCAATATCGTAATGATCTTTATATCCATTATGTTTCCAAAGTATTTTGCTATAACAAAACCCAATTTAAGTAAGTCCAAATATATGCATAATTTTGTATCCAATTACAATCCAAATCAAAGTTTACATATCCAATTCTTATTTTGAATGTGAGTATCATCTTCAATGTAATGCCGAAAGAGTATTCATGCTACAATCCTTTCCATTAATGATTCATTGATGAGAAAGGCACATTTTTCCCGTTTCAGTCGTAGGCCTGCATCTTGGAGCCTGCGGAGGACTTGTTCGAGGTTGTCGAGGTGTTCTTCCTCGGAACATAGAAACATAGAAAATAGGTGCAGGAGTAGGCCATTCGGCCCTCCGAGCTTGCACCGCCATTCAATATGATCATGGCTGATCATCCAGCTCAGTAACCTGTACCTGCCTTCTCTCCATACCCACTGATCCCTTTAGCCACAAGGGCCACATCTAACTCCCTCTTAAATATAGCCAATGAACTGGCCTCAACTACCTTCTGTGGCAGAGAATTCCACAGACTCACCACTCTCTGTGTGAAGAAATGTTTTCTCATCTCTGTCCTAAAAGACTTCCCCCTTATCCTTAAGCTGTGACCGCTGGTTCTGGACTTCCCCAACATCGGGAACAATCTTCCCGCATCTAGCCTCTCCAACCCCTTAAGAATTTTATATGTTTCTATAAGATCCCCCCTCAGTCTTCTAAATTCCAACGAGTATAAGCCTAGTCTATCCAGTCTTTCTTCATATGAAAGTCCTGCCATCCCAGGGATCAATTTGATGAACCTTCTCTGTACTCCCTCTAAGGCTAGAATGTATTTCCTCAGATTAGGAGACCAAAACTGTACACAATACTCCAGACGCGGTCTCACCAAGGCCCTGTACAACTGCAGCAGAACCTCCCTGCTCCTATACTCATCTGTGACGAGCAGATCGTCCAGATACACAGCAACTCCAGAAAACCCTGCCAGAAGATTGTCCATCGTACGCTGAAATACAGCCGGTGCTGTGAAATGCCAAACGGCATTCTGGTGTATTGGAATAAACCGCGATGGGTATTTATCGTCACCAGTTTACGGGATCTGGACGACAAAACCAACTGCTGGTAAGCGTGCGACAGGTCAAGTTTGGTGAACTGCTTCCCCTTCACCAGCATTGTAAACAACTCATCAATCCGAGGTATTGGATACGTATCAGATCGAGCTGCTGTATTCACCGTTAACCTGTAGTCTCCGCAGATACTCACGCTACCGTCTGCCTTGTCAATGGAGACAATCGGTGCCGCCCATTTCGAGCATTGAACGGGTTCTATGATTTTCTCTTCCTGTAGGCGATCTAATTCGCGATCAACGCGATCGCGATGGGCCAGCGGCACTGGTCGAGCCTTGCTGAATTTCAGTGGTACGGCCGGGTCGATGTCGATTTCGATGCCCTTGAAGACGTCTTTGAAGAGGTCACCGTATTTGGAGAGGAGGCTCTCCAGGCGGTCATTCACGTTGACCTGGTTCACCTCCTGCCAGTTGAGTTGCAGAACGTTCAACCACTCACGGCCAAGTAGGCTTGGTCCCGCCCCCTTCGCTACCAGCAGCTTGAGCGTCGCTATTTGCTGGTTGCGAGAGACGGGCACCGAACATTCTCCCAACAATTCCACTTTCTCTCCAGTGTAAGTACGGAGAACCACGGTGCTATCACGAAAGTGTAACCTTTCACCTTTTCGCCACTGATCCTTCCACGTCTCTTCACTGATAAGCGTAACTCCAGCTTCGGTGTCAATTTGCATGGGGATAGTCTTTCCCCCACACACATGTCCACAATGAAAGGAGTAACTTTCTTCTTCTCACTTTTAGTATGATAAAGACCATACACATCACCTTCCTCGGTCAGCTGGTGGCTTTTTTCCGTTTTCCGGCTGACTGCTATTTCTGCTATTTTTTCCTTCCACTGAGCATTTTTCCCACCCGACTTGCACACCCGTGAGAAATGTCCTTTTTTCCCCACAGTTGAAACAATCCACCTGTTTCTCTGGACAGTCGTTCAGGTCAGCATGGGGTGAGCCACCATAGTGAGGCCCCCTTGATTTTGCAATTTTGTTTATCGCATCACTTGGCTTTTGTTTCCCGTCACAGAGATCAGCCGTGTTGCGGCCTACTGTCTCCATAGCGGTGGCGATACCGAGTACTTTGTCGAAATCCAGCGTGGCTTCCGACAATAATCGACGCTGAATGCGGTCATCATCAATCCCACACACCAAACGATCATGTAACATTTCATTGAGATTCGAATCATTAGCACAATGTTCAGCGAGGTGACGTAACTCAGCCACATAATCAGCGACTGACTCACCCGATTGACGATGACGATAGTTGAATTTGTAACGCTGAACGATAACCAACGGTTTTGGGACCTTGTGATTCGTGACTGTTGACACAATTTCAGAATATTCGACTTGCCCAGGTTTCTGTGGAGCAAGTAAACTCGAGATGAGTCTGTACGTTGGTCCTCCACACACGGAAAGCAAGATAGCCCTCTTCTTTCCCGCATCGGCAATGTCGTTGGCTAGGAAGTAATGTTCATTGCACTCGGCGTACTGCACCCAGTCACCCTGTGCAACATCAAATTCCCCTATTGAGCCAAAAATAGCCATGGTAGCCACAACAGCAAGTCACCAGGCGAAACTTCAAAACAAGTTTATCCTCGTCGCCAATTAATGATACGTTCTTCTCAGTATCATTCTCAAAAGCACGCATTGAGTGGGAGACCAAAACAACACTCGTCTGGACACAAGATCGCCATTTTAACTGTGTATTTTAGCAAATGCGCAGGCACAGCGTTACCATATTATTGCATGTATACATCACATAGCAGCTTTACCATATTGTTGCATGTATACATCACATAACAGCTTTACCATATTGTTGCATGTATACATCATACTTCCCATCGTCTTCAGTCCTTCTTGGGTTAATCCGACTGAGGAAGGCTTCGGTCTAATTGACAAGCAAAGTGGTTACTGCACACGGTGATCTTGGCATGGCAAAGATCCCAGGAGTCAGGAGGTAGTCAGAGTGACAACTGTGTAAGGCTGCAATCGATCCAAGGCCGAGGAGACTGCACCAGCCAGACTTTTCCAAAGTCAGAGGAGTGATGAACTCCAATGCAAGGCCATAGGTTAAGTACTCAGAACCGTAGTCAACAATTTCTCGTTGAAAATGATAACAAATTAAACTAATCCTCTCTGCCTGCACGTGACCCACATTCCTCCACTCCCTTCATATTCATGTGTCCATCCAAAAGACTCAAACTTCACTATTGTCCTTGCTTCCATCACCATCCCTAGCAGGTAGACACAAAATGTTGGAGTAACTCAGCAGGTCAGGCAGCATCTCTGGAGAGAAGAAATGGGTGAAGTTTCGGGTCGAGACCCTACTTCAGTCTGAAGAGTCTTGACCCGAAACGTCACCCATTCCTTCTCTCCAGAGATGCTGCCTGACCCGCTGAGTTACTCCAGCATTTTGTGTCTACCTTCCATTTAAACCAGCATCTGCAGTTATTTTTCCTACCACCCCTAGCAGCATGTTTCAGGCCCCACCACTGTAAAATACTTTTCCCTTTTTAACCTTAAAGCTATACCCTCAAGTATTTGACATTTCATCCAAGAAAAAGGTTCAGACCATCACCTCTCAATTTTCCTTGGGTCTTCCCTTCAGCCTTTGATACAACAGAAAACAATTAATGTTTGTCCAACCTCACCTTGCAGCTAATACCCACCCTCTAATCTAGGCAGCATCCTGGTAAACATCTTGTTTACCCTCTTCAAAGCATCCACATCCTTCCTATAATGGGATGGGCTGTTATCAGGCTACTGAATCATCCAACCACAACCAGAGAACAGTGCTGAACTATTATCTACCTCTTTGATGACTCTCAGACTTTGATGGCTTTACCTTGCACTAAACATTATTCCCCACTGTAAATGGATCGATTGTAATCATGTATTGTCGTTCTGCTGACTGGTTAGAATGCAAAAAAAGCTTTTCACTGTACCTCAGTACATGTGACAATAAACTAAACGACCAGCACTGCATACAATGCTCCAAATGTGGTCTAACCAAAGTTTTATAAAGCTGCAGCATGACATACTCAATACCCCCACCAGTGAAGGAAAACATGCCATACATCTTCACCACATCATCTATTTGTGTTGGTACTTTTAGGAAGCTATGGACTTGGACCCCAGGATCCCTCACCACGTCAATCCTGTAAAGTGTCTTGCCTTTAATTGCATACTTCCCTCTAACATTTGACCTTCCAAAGTGCAACACTTACACTTGCTCGGGTTAAACGCCATTTGCCATTTCTTTCCACATTTGTAAGTGATCCAGATCCAGCAGTATCCTTTGATAGTCTCATTCACTGACAGCTTAACTATCCTTTGACAGCCTCATTTACAGTTGTTTATATAAACATAGCACAAAAAGTAAGGAAATTTGTGTTTGGTAGATTATTTCTTTGTTGTAACAATGCTTCTTGGCAATAAATCTTATACCGTTGGAAAGCCTGTTTATTTCCCTTTTAAATGGTGCCACATTTGTAATGAACATGCATTTGTGGGATGAGCAGCAGAGCTGAGTATGTGGGTTGCGCCCATGAAAAATCTGCCAAATCTTCTCTGCCAATGCCAAACAGCTTATTCTGCCATTGACTCTTGTTCGGTGTTGTTTGGTGGATTGGACGATTGAAGTCTGAAGAAACAAGACATATTGGCAATTTAACAATTTATTCATTTAATAAACAGGAGCCTCAGTAGCGTGTGGAAGAACCATACACAGCCACAACAGCCTGGCACCTCCTCCTCATGCTGGTCACCAGCCTGGTCACACACTGTTGTGGGATGGCATCCCATTCTTCAACCAGCATTTGTCGCAAGTCAGCCAACGTGGTTGTGTTGGTCACTCTGGCACGAACAGCACGCCCAAGCTGATCCCACAAGTGTTCAATGGGGTTGAGGTCAGGACTGCTGGCAGGCCATTCCATCCTCTCCACTCCCAAATTCTGGAGGTAGTCTCTGAGAAACCCTGCTCTGTGGGGGCAAGCATTGTCATCTTGGAGGATAGAGTTCGGTCCCAGACTGTGGAGATATGGGATTGCCACTGGTTGCAGAATCTCATCTCGATATCTCTCTGCATTGAGATTGCCTCCAATGATGACAAGCCTCGTTTTTCCAGTGAGGGAGATGCCGCCCCACACCATCACACTGCCTCCACCAAAAGATGTTACTCTATCGGTGCAGCAATCAGCATAGAGTTCACCGCGTCTTCTCCACACTTTGACCCTATGATCCAACTGCCGTAGGCAGAATCTGGACTCATCGCTGAACATAACGTTCCTCCACATGTTCAGGTTCCAGTGCACGTGTTGCCGACACCAGCGCAAACGGGCCTGACGGTGAAGGGCAATCATGGCAGGCCTCCTGGCAGTCCTATTAGACCGGAGATCGGCTGCGTGCAGTCTGTTCCGAATTGTCTGGGCAGAGAGCCGTCGGCCATATCGTCCTGCAAACCATGTCTGCAAATCTGTAGAAGACAGCCTACGGTTCCTAAGTGCTGACAGGGTGAGGAAACGGTCTTCTTCGGGTGTCGTCTTCTTGGGACGCCCACTTCGCGGCCTGTCTCTGACATCCCCCGTTATATGGAACTTGGCCTTCACTTTGGAGATGGTACTAGGGCTCACTCCAAATAATGTCGCAACTTGGTTTTGCGGAACACCAGCTTGAAGTTGCCCTATCGCACGGGCCCTATCCAGATCAGTCGAACGTGGCATGCCGATTCTTGGAGCAGACACCTACTGACCACTGTAGCAGGGCCCATGCTCACAGATGCTGCTAATCAGGTGCCAATCAGGCACCTGATTGTCAGCACCTGGGGGTACCAGAAACTCAAAACAAGAGTCAATAGCAACAGCAGAATAAGCTGTTTGGCATTGGCAGAGAAGATTTGGCAAATTTTTCATGGGCGCAACCCATATACTCAGCTCTGCTGCTCATCCCACAAATGCATGTTCCTTACAAATGTGGCACCATTTAAAAGGGAAATAAACAGGCTTTCCAACGGTATAAGATTTATTGCCAAGAAGCATTGTTACAACAAAGAAATAATCTACCAAACACAAATTTCCTTACTCTTTGTGCTATGTTTATATGAAAACAATAGATGTCCCAGAACAGATCCCCGTGGAACACCACTGGTCACAGACCTCTAGCCAGAATTACATCCTTCCACCACAATCCTCTGTCTTCCATAGGTAAGACAGTTCTGACTCCAAACTACAATGTCACAGTGGACGCCATGCATTTTAATTTTCTCGACCAGCCAACTATGGGGAGCATTGTCAAATGCTTTACTGAAATTAATGTACTCAACATCCATCACTCTACCCTGATTAACCACCATCATCTCTTTAAAAAACTCAGCCCAGTTTGCAAAATGTAACTTTCTTAACACAGTCATGCTATCCTTCATTCACCCACTCTCTTTCAAATACAAGTAAATCCCATTGCTAAGAAACTTCCCCAATAGCTTCTCTATCACTGCTCTGAGGCTCACCAGCCTATAATTTCCTAGAGCATTCTTCCCTTCTTAAAGAAAGGGGCATTGGGCACTCTGTAGTCCTCCTGGGTGTGCCTGCGGCCGGAGAGGATTCAAAAGTCTTCAAAGATCTGTACTTCCTCTCTCAATCTGGGATAGCTGGGGATTTATCTGCCTTAAATCTCCAAGATTCAACACCACCTCCTTCCTGATCTCAACATCTCTAGCCTACTAATACACCCCAGACAGATCTCACTATCCCCCATGGCATTCCGATGCATGTGCATTTGACTTGGTGCATTCCGATGCAAATAACTAGTTTGATACGTCGCCAATATCCTGTGACTCCAAGCCCATATTCCCTGCTTTATCATTGAGTGGTTCCACCCTTTCCCTTGTTACCCTCTTTTTTTTAAAGCGTCCCTTCCTTTTTCCATTCTGTCCCAAATATTACTTGAGATTTGGTCTTAACTTAATACTTTTAAAATCCCAACACATGCAGCAACAGTTTAGGAGGAAACATGCATCACAATTCGAGTTACTTGGATGACACTCACATGAAAGAGAAATTTTAGTTTTGAACAACAAAACATGTTTGGATCTGGAATCATGACATGCCCAAAGTGCACTTCTTGTACTCGTATCACTAAAAATATATTTTGGCAGTCCTTTCTATTCCCCTCTCTCCATTGCAAAGAACACGAGCCAGGCTCTGGAATTCAAAACCTACTTCTTGACTTTTTTTTGTATAAAACCAAAAATAAAATCAATGCATAACGAGATGTAACAGAAGTTGTTGATTTGTCTAAGTTTATTGTAAAGGTAAAGTGTGAACTAATGAGAAAGGAGGTGAGTTTGAGCTACAAGAAAACCTGCGTTAAGAAAACGCAAAGGCTTCAGTAGAGAGCCGCGCAGTGGAAATATTGAAGGGAACTAAACCTTAAAGTAACTACAGGATTGAACTCTGATATAACAGCACTCACACCAAGCCATGAAGCATGCATTCTAGCCAGAAAAGAAGTCAAAGCAACTAAGCATTGATGCATATGAACCAACTACAAGGTCTTGACAGAAGTATGGGAGACGACACTTGACAAATGGTACTTCAAGGAGGCATTTGCAGCTAATCTCTGCTCCAGCTAAACAATTCTAACTCAGACCATCATATGCAGGATTCATCTGCAAAATAATCAAAGTGATAAAAGCTATCTTTAATCTTGCACAAGATGCAAAACATATCCAGTACAGAGTCATCCGCTTAGTACATTTTGACATCAAAAAAGACTACTAGTAGTTGCTTAAGTATGATTTAGTCAAAGGCATGTGCTGCACGTACCTTCGGGAAACTGCATTTCAGCTATTAATTACTAAGATATATCACACGCAAACAACTCACAACCCGCAGAAAGGCACATTTTCAGACCCTTGGTAATAAATTTTATTCCAGGAAACTTGTTAAGGAAAATTGATCAGCAGCGATTGGCTCAAGCACTGATTCAATTTAATTCCCAAAACCCAAATTGAATGGAATCTCCAACCAGTTTTCATCAGCCAAGATAACTTTCACATGCAGAGTAACTAATAAACATGAAACCGGGAGCTCACCGCTGATGTTGAGATCATAATCTCCTGCTGTAATCACATTAGCGACCAATCCTTCTGCGGGCTGGCTAGCAGAAACCACCTCACTTAACAGCTTGCGAATGGTTGTCTGCTGTGGCGGCTGAGTGACAATGCTGGTAACGCTGATCCGCAGGTTTTTAATAACGTGGCTCTGGTTGTTGGGATCACGCATATGAACTAGACGAAGAAAAACGAAGAGAAATCAATCACCTTGCACACTCTTCAGGTGTCATTGCCATGCTCTACAATGAAGACCTCCATTCAATGACAATTATAAAACTCCCTGAAGTTAACTCAATTACCCCCCACAAGAGAAGCTCACATTTCTGAAGAACATTCAGCCTATTGTGCTTGAACTATCCAATTAATTCTGCTTCACCTGCTCTTGCCCCGTTGCCTTGGAACTTACTTATGTAATTATCCTATTCCTTCTTGAATGATAAATGTAATTTATTTCCAGTTCCATTTCAGGCAGTACATTCAAATCACATCTCTGTGTGCAAGTCTCAACTCCCTCAGAGTACTTTATCTAACCCAGGTCTGTATTTTCTGTCCAATGAAGATGTCGTCAATACAAAATTTGAATCCAAAATGTTGAAGAGCATCAGGATATTTACCCTTAACCTTGTCTGCCTTCTACCCATTTTCTCCAGATATTCTGCTAACTCAATACCCTAGCTGCAGTATGAAAAATCTTCTAGCAAACAATATTATCAAGAACCACTCGCACCTCATCCCCATCCCCTGCAACCGCTGGAGATGCAACACCTGTTTTACTTCTCCCCTCAACTCCATCCAAGGACCCAAACAGTCTTTCCAGGTGAGACAGAGGTTCACCTGCACCTCCTCCAACCTTATCTATTGTATCCGCTGCTCTAGATGTCAACTTCTTTATATCGGCGAAACCAAACACAGGCTCAGCGATCGTTTCGCTCAACACCTTCGCTCAGTCCGCCTTAACCAACCTGATCTCCCGGTGGCTGAGCACTTCAACTCCCCCTCCCATTCCCAGTCTGACCTTTCTGTCATGGGCCCCCTCCAGTGCCATAGTGAGGCCCACCGGAAATTGGAGGAACAGCACCTCATATTTCGCTTGGGCAGCTTGCAGCCCAGCGGTATGAACATTGACTTCTCCAACTTTAGATAGTTCCTCTGTCCCTCTCTTCCCCTCCCCCTTCCCAGTTCTCCCTCTATCTTCCTGTCTCCGCCTATATCCTTCCTTTGTCCCACCCCCTGACATCAGTCTGAAGAAGGGTCTCGACCCGAAACGTCACCCATTCCTTCTCTCCTGAGATGCTGCCTGACCTGCTGAGTTACTCCAGCATTTTGTGAAATAAATACCTTTGATTTGTACCAGTATCTGCAGTTATTTTCTTACACACCCCAATCATTGTCTTGTATCCCCTCTCTCATCCAGTAGAAGATGCAAAAGCTTGAAAGCAGATGCTGTGCTTCGTTCTCGCTATAAAAATCTTGAACGGATCTCTCATATGCGGAGGTCATATTGTATGCGGGAAGATTGTTCCCGATGTTGGGGAAGTCCAGAACCAGGGGTCACAGCTTAAGGATAAGGGGGAAGTCTTTTAGGACCAAGATGAGAAAACATTTCTTCACACAGAGAGTGGCGAGTCTGTGGAATTCTCTGCCACAGAAGGTAGTTGAGGCCAGTTCATTGGCTATATTTAAGAGGGAGTTAGATGTGGCCCTTATGGCTAAAGGGATCAGGGGGTATGGAGAGAAGGCAGGTACAGGTTACTGAGCTGGATGATCAGCCATGATCATATTGAATGGCGGTGCAGGCTCGAAGGGCCGAATGGCCTACTCCTGCACCTATTTTCTATGTTTCTATGTAACAGGACAGCACAATGGCACAGCTGCTAGAGATGCCATCCAACATCGCCAGAGTCCCAGGTTCAATCCTGACCACGGATGATGTCTGTGTAAAGTTTGGACGCTCTCCATGTGACTGTGTATGTTTCCTCCAGGTGATCCTGTTTCCTCTCACATCCCAAAGACAATAGACAATAGAAAATAGGTGCAGGAGAAGGCCATTCGGCCCTTCGAGCCAGCACCGCCATTCAATGTGATCATCGCTGATCATTCTCAATCAGTACCCCGTTCCTGCCTTCTCCCCATACCCCCTGACTCCGCTATCCTTAAGAGCTCTATCTAGCTCTCTCTTGAATGTATTCAGAGAATTGGCCTCCACTGCCCTCTGAGGCAGAGAATTCCAGATTCACAACTCTCTGACTAAAAAAGTTTTTACTCATCTCTGTTCTAAATGGCCTACCCCTTATTCTTAAACTGTGCCCCTGCTTCTGGACTCCCCCAGACATGTTGGTTTGTTAGTTAATTGGCCTCAAACATTGCTCCGAATGTGTAGGGAGTAGATGCAAAAGTGAGATAACATGGAACCACTTCCACAATTAGAGAGCCGTCCTGTAGATTACTATCTATCCCATTGGAGACCCTCGGACTATCTTTGATCGTACTTTGCTTGCTTTACCTTACACTAAACATTATTCCCTTATACACTGTAAATGGATTGATTGTAATCATGTATTGTCTTTCTGCTGACTGGTTAGCACGTAACAAAAATCTTTCCACTGAACCTCGGTACACGTGACAATAAACTAAACTGAACTGAACTAGTGTGAACGGATGATCGATGGTCGACATGAATTCGATGGGCTGAAGAGGCTGCTTCCATGCTGTATCTCTAAAATAAACTGAACACTAACAAACAGACAACTTGAGTGTTAAACATTTTAAACCACAGCAGCCTTTGAGGAATTGGAGAGTTTCAAACCATGTGTACAAGTACATCACATGAATGAAATTTAGACCTGAAACAGGCTAATCAGAAAATAATACCATAAATTGTAAATTAAGGTCAGCTGTTTCTCACAGTGGGAAGCATTCTCTCCATCAAATTGGAATTTGTGGTTTTAAATCTTCCTGCAGAATCCCAAGCACAAAGATAAATGATCCAAGAATAACTTTTTTCCACCACAGAGGGCAGTGGGTACATGTCAAGATGAGTGAATTAATGTAAGTACTATAACAATATTTAAAATACATTTGAACTGGTACACACATAGTAAAGGTTTAGCGGGATATGGGTCAAACGTGGGCAGATGGGACTAACGAAGATACGGCTTCTTGGTCAGCATGGACAAGTTGGGTTTCCATTTTCTATGCCTCTGAGGCTCAGTGGAGGCAAACTGGAGGTGCTGCCTTTAATATGAAATGAATCTTATCTGCCATCTCCACTGGGTGAAAAAGATCCCATAACACTGTCAAAAAGCAGTTCTCCCTAATATCCTTCTCAAATAGCAGTTCTCCCTAACATCCTGCTGAAAACACATCACTTGACAAACATCTTTTAAATGATTAGTCCTTGTCCCATTGCTGTTTCAGGAACTTGTAATACACTTGTCACCAATATTACAAAACTGACCACAATTCAAAAATATCTCACTGGCTGTAAAAAAGTATTTTGATATCCTGAAAAGATGTGAAAGTTCTTGTGCACATGAAAAAGATATAACACTCTCACAAAACACCAATGACACTTGTCCAACGCGCAACTGAAGCTCTACTGTCATCTCTTTCACTATCAAATTTATAGCCAAAGAATCGCCGATGTTGTCGGGGTTGTCAACGATCCTCGCAGCCAAAATGAACAGAGTAAGCGCTGACAACCAACAAATTCGTGACGATAATTATTAAGGTGCCGGGCCCGACAATCTGTTCCTCAGCCCTCGGGGATGGGGAAAGAGTGCGGGGAGGAGAGGAGACATGGGGAAATGACACGGGGAGGTGGGGAAATTTGACTCTCGCGGAGGGAGGAGTGGATACCTGGGGCCTTCAAAGGGGGAATAGGAGGTGGGCGTGTTGAGCGTTATCCCGGGGCGGCCGAGTCGGCCACGGGGGGGGGGCCCTCACGGACACTGAGCCTCTCGGAGGGAAGGGAGGGGACACGGGGAGATGACAGGGGGGAACGAGGCCCTCACGGCGGAATAAGAGATGCAGGGGAGTGTTACCCGGTGCGGCCTAGTCGGACACGGGGGAGGGGACAGGCAGCGGGGCTCCGGGCCGCCGCGCCGGCACCAACCTTCGGACGTGAGGCGGCAGAAGGGCCGGACCAGCTCGGCGAACGACAGGTTGTTTTTCCGCGTCGAGCCGTCGGCGGCCTCGCTGCACAGGACGGCCACCATGGGAACGAAGGTGTCCTGGATGAACTCCTGGACGCTCTGCACGCACTGAGCCATCCCCGCACGGCGACGCCGACAGTCGGCGGCTGTTTCCTGGACGAGCTGCGCTCAGGACCGGCCCACGGTAAGCGGCGGCGCCATGTTGGGGCCAGCGCCGCTTCACGTGACCGATTCCCGGTCACGCCCCTCCCCGCCTAACTCCCCCCCCCCACCTCCCAGAGCCAAGGTGTCAATCATCGGAAGGAGGGGCGACGTCTTTCGCATGCCGCCCCGCCCACCATCCCCACGTGACTTCCACCCAGGTCCCGCCTCCTAGTTCCGCGCCTGCGCACTGCAGTTCCTTCGGTCCCGCCGTCAATCATCAGAAGCGGCCGCAACCAAGCCCCGCCCATCGCCGCCGCGCATGCGCACTGCACCCCTTCATGTATCGTCACAGGCCCTTCGGCCCAGCATGTCCATGCCTTCATCTACACTACTAGTAATTGGTCCCAGTCTTCAACGCTCTTTAAACGTTGCTCTCAGGCCTTTTTGGCGTTTCTTAAACCTGGGATCAGCCAATCTTCCCTGTCCCGCCTGCAACTGGTCCAAAACGCCGCAGCGAGACTCCTGACGGGTACCCGTAAAAGGGACCACATCACCCCGATTCTGGCCTCTCTCCACTGGCTCCCTCTACGGTACAGAATCAACTTCAAGCTCCTCCTATTCACGTATAAAGCCCTAAATGGACACTCCCCCCCCTACATCAAAAATCTTCTAACCCCCCTCTCTAACTCCAGGTCCCTCAGATCGGCCGACTTGGGGCTATTCACTATCCCGCGGTCTAGGCTTAAACTCAGGGGTGACCGCGCTTTTGCGGTTGCAGCTCCTAGACTGTGGAACAGCATCCCTCTCCCGATCAGAACTGCCCCCTCCATCGACTCCTTTAAGTCCAGGCTCAAAACATATTTCTACTCCCTAGCGTTTGAGGCTCATTGAGGAGGCGCTGTGAACTGTTTGCGTGCTACTGTATGTTTTCATTTTTTTTTCTTCTATTGGAACCTAATCAAATGTACAGCACTTTGGTCAACGTGGGTTGTTTTTAAATGTGCTATACAAATAAAATTGACTTGACTTGACTTGACTTGTGAGGCTCGCTGGCTGCATCGACCCCTCAGGAAGTGTGCTCCAGATTCCAACATCCTCTGGGATAACGTTCTTCCTCAGATCTCCTCGAAACCCCTTGCCCATTACTCTGGACCATGGAGATATGTTTCCGAACAGAGTATCTATGCTCTGCAAATTGGTATATCTCAGTCAGGATCTCCAGGTGCTATGGTTTCCTCCCAAGCGCCAAAGATGTGCAGGTTTGTAGGTTAATTGACATCTGTAAATTGTCCCTAGTGCGCAGGATAGAACTACAGCGGTGCGGACCCGGTTGGCCGAAGAACCTGTTTCCACGCTGTATCTGTAAAGTACACTGAATCTTCTCTCTGCTCAAAGGGAAACAAACCCAAAATCTCCAGTCTTCCTCAAAACTTCCTCCAAGGCTATTGAGCCCTTCCAACAGTGTGGTGACCAGATCCGCACAGAGTACCCAACATCTTGACTCAACTAATGTTCTACAAACAGCATCATAGCATGCCTGGTCTTGCAATCTGTGCCCTGGTTCACAAAGGTAATTATCCATCCTCGATACTATCTGACTTGGAGTTACTCCAAAATGTTGTATCTTTCTTTCGTAAACCAGCATGTGCAATTCCTTGTTATTACATGAGTATCTACCCTATAGATGGTGTTAGGTAGCATCTCTGGAGAACATGAATAGGTGTCATTTTGGGTCGTGGCCCCTCAGACTAATTATAGTAGCAGGGAGAAAGCTGGAAGTGAGGTGGAG
The DNA here is from genome assembly GCF_053455715.1 of Rhinoraja longicauda. Taxonomy (NCBI): domain Eukaryota; kingdom Metazoa; phylum Chordata; class Chondrichthyes; order Rajiformes; family Arhynchobatidae; genus Rhinoraja; species Rhinoraja longicauda. The sequence continues at coordinate 70,576,868 of NC_135956.1, forward strand.
ACAGACTGAGGAAACACATGTGGTTCTGGTAGCAGGTCTGGGTCAGAACATGGTCGTAGAATAGGAGGGAGGTGGGAATCAGAGGGCGGATAAGAGAGGGAGTCACAGAACTCCCGTCTCCTCCTCTCTCTGACCATGTTCTCACCCAGACTCGCTACCATAGTCTATTACAAACCAATTAACTCCCACAACTATCCTGACTACTCGACCCGAAACGTCACCCATTCCTTCTCTCCAGAGATGCTGCCTGTCCCGCTGAGTTACTCCAATATTTTGTGTCCACACTTCTTCCCACCCTGCATCTTGCAAAGACTCTATCCCCTACTCCCAATTCCTCCGTCTACGCCGCATGTGTCCAAAATGAGGTGTTCAATACCAGGACATCTGAGATGTCCTCATTCTTTACGGAGCAGGGGTTCCCCTCCCTCATCATAGATGAGGCCCTCACTCGTGTCTTCTCAGTACCCTGCAGCTCTCCCCTTGCTCTCCCCCCCCCCCCCCTTGTCGCAACAGAAACAGAGTCCCCCTAGTCCCCACCCAAACCATTGCATTGCAATGTCATTGCAATAGCCTATCCCAGCATCCTTTCTATCATCAACAGTTCTCTGGCCACTGGCACCGTTCCAATCTGTTTCAAGCACGCGGTGGTCCAGCCCCTCGTGAAAGAAACCTAACCTAGACCACACCTTGCCTAGCAACTACAGACTTAATTCCAAACTGCCATTCCTGTCAAAAGTCCTTGAAAAGGTAATTCTAAATCAACTACTGCCTTACCTACACCAAAATACCATCCTGGAAAGTTTCCAGTCAGGTTTCAGGGCCCACCACAGCACAGAGTCTACCTTGTTGTTGCAGGGTGACTTGGACAGGTTGTGTGAGTGGGCGGATGCATGGCAGATGCAGTTTAATGTGGATAAGTGTGAGGTTATCCACTTTGGTGGTAAGAATAGGAAGGCAGAGTATTATCTGAATGGTGTCAAGTTAGGAACAGGGGACGTACAACGAGATCTGGGTGTCCTAGTGCATCAGTCACTGAAAGGAAGCATGCAGGTACAGCAGGCAGTGAAGAAAGCCAATGGAATGTTGGCCTTCATAACAAGAGGACCGCCATTCAATGCGATCATGGCTGATCACTCTCAATCAGTACCCCGTTCCTGCCTTCTCCCCATACCCCCTCACTCCGCTATTCTTAAGAGCTCTATCCAGCTCTCTCTTGAAAGCATCCAACGAACTGGCCTCCACTGCCTTCTGAGGCAGAGAATTCCACACCTTCACCACTCTCTGACTGAAAAAGTTCTTCCTCATCTCTGTTCTAAATAGCCTACCCCTTATTCTTAAACTGTGGCCCCTTGTTCTGGACTCCCCCAACATTGGGAACATGTTTCCTGCCTCTAATGTGTCCAATCCCCTAATTATCTTATATGTTTCAATAAGATCCCCCCTCATCCTTCTAAATTCCAGTGTATACAAGCCCAATCACTCCAGCCTTTCAACATACGACAGTCCCGCCATTCCTGGAATTAACCTAGTGAACCTACGCTGCACGCCCTCCATAGCAAGAATATCCTTCCTCAAATTTGGAGACCAAAACTGCACACAGTACTCCAGGTGCGGTCTCACCAGGGCCCGGTACAGCTGTAGAAGGACTTCCTTGCTCCTATACTCAACTCCTCTTGTTATGAAGGCCAACATTCCATTGGCTTTCTTCACTGCCTGCTGTACCTGCATGCTTCCTTTCATTGACTGATGCACTAGGACACCCAGATCTCGTTGAACTCCCCCTCCTCCTAACTTGACACCATTCAGATAATAATCTGCCTTTCTATTCTTACTTCCAAAGTGAATAACCTCACACTTATCTACATTAAACTGCATCTGCCATGTATCCGCCCACTCACACAACCTGTCCAAGTCACCCTGCAGCCTTATTGCATCTTCCTCACAATTCACACTACCCCCCAGCTTAGTATCATCTGCAAATTTGCTAATGGTACTTTTAATCCCTTCGTCTAAGTCATTAATGTATATCGTAAATAGCTGGGGTCCCAGCACCGAACCTTGCGGTACCCCACTGGTCACTGCCTGCCATTCCGAAAGGGACCCATTTATCCCCACTCTTTGCTTTCTGTCTGTCAACCAATTTTCTATCCATGTCAGTACCCTACCCCCAATACCATGTGCCCTAATTTTGCCCACTAATCTCCTTTGTGGGACCTTGTCGAAGGCTTTCTGAAAGTCGAGGTACACCACATCCACTGACTCTCCCCTGTCAATTTTCCTAGTTACATCCTCAAAAAATTCCAGTAGATTTGTCAAGCATGATTTCCCCTTCGTAAATCCATGCTGACTCGGAATGATCCTGTTACTGCTATCCAAATGCTCAGCAATTTCGTCTTTTATAATTGACTCCAGCAACTTCCCCACCACTGATGTCAGACTAACTGGTCTATAATTACCCGTTTTCTCTCTCCCTCCTTTCTTAAAAAGTGGGATAACATTTGCTATCCTCCAATCCACAGGAACTGATCCTGAATCTATAGAACATTGAAAAATGATCTCCAATGCTTCCACTATTTCTAGAGCCACCTCCTTAAGTACCCTGGGATGCAGACCATCAGGCCCTGGGGATTTATCAGCCTTCAGTCCCATCAGTCTACCCAAAACCATTTCCTGCCTAATGTGGATTTCCTTCAGTTCCTCCATCACCCTAGGTTCTCCGGCCCCTAGAACATTTGGGAGATTGTGTGTATCTTCTTCAGTGAAGACAGATCCAAAGTAACGGTTTAACTCGTCTGCCATTTCTTTGTTCCCCATAATAAATTCCCCTGCTTCTGTCTTCAAGGGACCCACATTTGCCTTGACTATTTTTTTCCTCTTCACGTACCTAAAAAAACTTTTGCTATCCTCCTTTATATTATTGGCTAGTTTACCCTCGTACCTCATCTTTTCTCCCCGTATTGCCTTTTTAGTTAACTTTTGTTGCTCTTTAAAAGAGTCCCAATCCTCTGTCTTCCCACTCTTCTTTGCTATGTTATACTTCCTCTCCTTAATTTTTATGCTGTCCCTGACTTCCCTTGTCAGCCACAGGTGTCTCTTACTCCCCTTAGAGTCTTTCCACCTCTTTAGAATAAATTGATCCTGCAACCTTTGCATTATTCCCAGGAATACCTGCCATTGCTGTTCTACTGTCTTCCCTGCTAGGGCCTCCTTCCAGTCAATTTTGGCCAGCTCCTGCCTCATGCCTCTGTAATCCCCTTTGCTATACTGTAATACTGACACTTCCGATTTTCCCTTCTGCCTTTCCATTTGCAGAGTAAAACTTATCATGTTGTGATCACTGCCTCCTAATGGCTCTTTTACCTCTAGTCCCCTTATCAGATCTGGATCATTACACAACACTAAATCCAGAATTGCCTTCTCTCTGGTAGGCTCCAGTACAAGCTGTTCTAAGAATCCATCTCAAAGGCACTCTACAAATTCTCTTTCCTGGGGTCCATTTCCAACCTGATTTTCCCTGTCTACCTGCATGTTGAAATCTCCCATAACCACCGTAGCATTACATTTTTGACACGGCAATTTTATCTCCTGATTCAACTTGCACCCTATGTCGAGGCTACTGTTTGGGGGCCTATAGATAACTCCCATTAGGGTCTTTTTACCCTTACAATTTCTCATTTCTATCCATACTGATTCAACATCTTCTGATTCTATGTCACCCCTTGCAAGGGAATGAATATCATTCCTTACCATCAGAGCAACCCCAACCCCTCTGCCCACCTGTCTGTCTTTTCTATACGTTGTGTACCCCTGAATATTCAGTTCCCAGCCCTGGTCCTCTTGTAGCCATGCCTCAGTGATCCCTACAACATCCTTCTGCAGTTGTACAGGGCCCTAGTGAGACCACACCTGGAGTACTGTGTGCAGTTTTGGTCTCCAAATTTGAGGAAGGATATTCTTGCTATTACATGAGGGCGTGCAGCGTAGGTTTACTAGGTTAATTCCCGGAATGGCGGGACTATCATATGTTGAAAGACTGGAGCGAGTAGGCTTGTATACACTGGAATTTAGAAGGATGAGAGGAGATCTTATCGAAACGTATAAGATTATTAAGGGGTTGGACACGTTAGAGGCAGGAAACATGTTCCCAATGTTGGGGGAGTCCAGAACCAGGGGCCACAGTTTAAGAATAAGGGGTAGGCCATTTATAACTGAGATGAGGAAAAACTTTTTCGTCAGAGAGTTGTGAATCTGTGGAATTCTCTGCCTCAGAAGGCAGTGGAGGCCAATTCTCTGAATGCATTCAAGAGAACGCTGGATAGAGCTCTTAAGGATAGCGGAGTCAGGGGGTATGGGGAGAAGGCAGGAACGGGGTACTGATTGAGAATGATCAGCCATGATCACATTGAATGGCGGTGCTGGCTCGAAGGGCCGAATGGCCTACTCCTGCACCTATTGTCTATTGTTGAAGCACACAACAACCTCCTTCTCGCCATTGACACCGGCGACTATGCAATCTTGCTCCTTCTCGACCTCAGCGCAGCGTTCGATACAGTGGACTACACCATCCTAATTGCCCTTCTACAGGGTTGGCGTTGCTGGCACTGCCCTGAGCTGGTTCGTTTCCTACCTCAAAAATAGGAGTTTCTCCATCAACACAGGCAATTTTTCCTCTTCCCCAGCTAGCCTCTTCTGCAGGGTTCCACAAGGCTCCATCCTAGGCCCCATTCTTTTCTCTCTGTACATGCTCCCCCTCGGCCAAATCATTCAAAGGCACGGCATTTCTTTCCGCTGCTATGCGGATGACACACAGCTTTAACTCCCCCTGAAACCCAACAACCGGTCAAATTTAATCAGCCTCATGCACTGCCTTGAGGACATAAAATGTTGGATGGCACAGAACTTCCTTCAACTAAACGAGAGCAAGTCTGAGGTCATCCTATTCGGCCCCCCTGACTCCATCAAAACGATAACAGGCAGCCTTGGAAGCCTATCCTCCCTAGTCAAACCCGCATGTCAAAAACCTTGGCGTGATATTTGATTTTGCATTAAAGTTTGACAAGCAAGTCAACGCTATGGTAAAACCCAACTTCTTCCAGCTTCGTGCCATAGCTAAAATCAAACCATTCCCCCAATTTGACGGCGTTGAAAAAATCATCCAAGCATTCATTTCCTCCTGCCTAGACTACTGCAACTCCCTATGCACTGGGATCAGCCAATCATCCCTGTCCCGCCTGCAATTGGTCCAAAACCCCGCAGTGAGACTCCTGACGGGTACCCGTAAAAGGAACCACATCACCCCGATTCCGGCCTCTCTCCACTGGCTTCCAGTACGGTACAGAATCAACTTCAAGCTCCTCCTATTCACATACAAAGCCCTCCCCCCCCCCCCCCCCCCATATCAAAAATCTTCTAACCCACCACTCTATCTCCAGGTCCCTCAGGTCAGCCGACATGGGTCTACTGACTATCCCGCAGTCTGGGCTTAAGCTCAGGGGTGACCGCGCTTTTGCGGTTGCTGCACCTAGACTGTGGAACAACATCCCTCTCCCCATCAGAACTGCCCCCTCCATCGACTCCTTTAAGTCCAGGCTCAAAACCTATTTCTACTCCCTAGTGTTTGAGGCCCTTTGAGGGGGGGGGGGGGGGGGCGCTGTAAACTGTTTATGTATGTGCTGTTATGTTTGTGTGCCATTGTCTGTTCTTTTTTAGTACCTGCACTGATGTACAGCACTTTGGTCAACGTGGGTTGTTTTTAAATGTGCTAGACAAATAAAATTGACTTGACTTGTCTTGACTCCCAAGGTACCTTACCCTGCAACCGCAGAAGATGCGACAGCTGTCCCTATACCTCCTCCCTCGACTCTGTCGAGGGACCCTGACAGTCCTTTCAGGTTAGGCAGAGGTTTACTTGCATCTCCTCCACCACCTCCAAATCTACTGTATCCGTTGTTCAAGACGTGAGCTCTTATACATCGGCGAGACCAAACGTAGACTGAGCGATCATTTTGCTGAACACCTTCGCTAAGTCCACCTGAACCTACCTGATCTCCCAGTTGTTAAACACTTTAGTTCTCCTTCCCATTCCCACACAGACCTGACCTTTCTGTCCTAGGTCTCCTCCATTGTCAGAGTGAGGCTAAACTCAAATTGGAAGAACAACATCTAATATTTCGCTTGGACAGCTTACAGCCCAGTGGTGAATATTGATTTCTCTAACTTCAAGTAAACCTGGCATTCCCTCTCTCTCTCTCTGTCCCTCCCCCACCCAAGTCACACAAGCTTCTCGTTTTCACCCAACAAACAGCTAACAATGGCCTGTTTTCTTTATCATTGTTACTTTTGTGCATATCTTTCATTCTTTGTTCTTTATCTCCTCTCTCCATCATCGTCTATAGCTCTCGTTTCTCTTATCCCAAACCAGTCTGAAGAAGGGTCTCGACTCGAAACGTCACCCATTCCTTCTCTTCATAGATACTGCCTGTCCCGTTGAGTTACTCCAGCTTTTTGTGTCTATCGTCGGTTTAAACCAGTATCTGCAGTTCCTTCCTGCACATACCACAGACAGTGTGTTTCCTCAGATTATCTGTAATGCTGTTGCATGTAAGAATGTTATTGTTCTTTTTTGGGACATATAACAATTAAACACGCTTGACTCATTTGCCCCATATCTCTCTTTCAGCATTCTCCCCCATAATTCAGTCTGAATTTTGCCCTCATCTATTTTTCCTTATGCCTCTCTATCCTTTCTGCGTTAGTTGTCACCTTATCTACCTGTGCTGCCACCTACAGGGATACTGGAAATAGTACACCAAGTTCCCTCAAATGGCAAATAGCATAGAAATGTAATCAACAACATAAACACAGAAAAACTCTGAAAATCTGATATTCAGACTTTTCAAATTCTTGTTTATACCTGTAATACCCCAATGTACTTTTATTTCATTGTTTTTACATGTTAACCAACGGTATAGTAAATTTTGTAGGAGATTGTCCAGGAGTGTGTAGGAAGGAACTGCAGATGCTGGTTTATAACGAAGATAGACACAAAATGGTGGAGTAACTCAGCGGGCAGGCAGCATCACTGGATGGAAGGAATGGGTGACGTTTCGGGTCGGGACTCTTCTTCAGATTGTCCATCATATAATCATTTTTCCAGCAAACACAGTGAGTTAAAATGGAGCTTGAGAAACTGAACCCAGTGAGTTTCATCATGCAACTTTCGGTTTGACTTGATATTGGATTATTAGACGTATCAAAATATACGGAAAAACTTTGTTTTGCATGTTATCCCGGTAAAACATTGTGCCAGGGTATGAAAGGTTCTTAAAAGACAAAACTAAAGGTACCATAGCTAAATGCATAAAAAAGACACAAAGTTGCTGGAGCAACTCAGTCGGTCAGGCAGCATCTTTGGAGAGCATCAATAGGTGACTTTTCAGGTCCAAGAGATGCTGCCTGAGCCAGTGAGTTACTCCAGCTCTTTGTTTCTCTTTTGTATAAACCAGAGACCTGATAGAAGTACATACAATTATGAGAGGCATAGATAGGGTAGACAGTCAGAACCTTTTTCCCAGGGTGGAAATGTCAAAGACTAGTGGGGATAGCTTGAAGATGAGAGGCAACGTTTAAAGGAGAAGTGCAGGGCAAGTTTTTTTACACAAAGAGTGGTGGAGGCCTGGAATGCACTGCGGGGGGCATGGTGGTGGAGGCAAGTACTATGGTAGCGTTCAAAAGACGTTTATAAAAGCACATGGATATGCAAGGGGATGGAAAGATAAGGATCATATACAGGCAGATCTGATTAGTTTATCTTAGGATAATAACTGCAGATGCTGGTACAAATCGAAGGTATCACAAAATGCTGGAGTAACTCAGCAGGTCAGGCAGCATCTAGGAGAGAAGGAATGGGTGACGTATCGGGTCGAGACCCTTCTTCAGACTGATGTTTGAAAGGTGGTATCTAGGGTATGGAGGGATATGGTTCATGTGCGGGCAAGGGAAATTAGTTTATTGTGGCATCATGTTTGGAATGGACATTGTGGGTTGAAGGGCCTGTTCCTGCACTGTACTGTTCTATGTTCTATCTCATCTCACTCTGCAAAGCAAAACTCACCTTAATCCTTTTAAATTCCTTTATCTATGGACATATCGGGAGATTGATGCAAAGATTAGGGTGGCACAGTGGTGCAGCTAGTAGAGCCACTGCCTCACAGCGCCAGAGATCCGGCTTTGATCCTAACCTCAGGTGATGTCTGTACGGAGTTTGTACGTTCTCCCTGTGACCACGTGGGTTTTCTCCGGATGCTTCAGTTTCCTCCCACATCCCAAAGATGTGCGGGTTTGAAGATGAATTGGCCCTCTGTAAATTGCCCCTAGCGTGTAGGGAATGAATGAGAAAGTGGGATAACAGAACTAGTGTGAACGGGTGATCGATGGTTGGTGTGCTCACGGTGGGCTGAAGGGCCTGTTTAAAATGCTCTATCTCTATACGAAACTAAACAAAATTAAATTGACATGGTGAGTATTTTCAACACTGTTTATTTGCTCTTGCATTGTGCAAGGCATGGCTTACAATAAACCATTGGATTTCCCGTAATCGACAGAATGTCTTGGTTTTGCTTTCGGTTTGTATGTGGTGTAGGATTTGCAGAGATCTGAGTTCAATGAGATTGACAGAGAGATTCCATCCAACACCACCGCTCCTTCATTGCTTAGCCTCCACTAGCCTCCTTCACCCGCAGATCTCAGTTCGAAACATTTGACCGGCAGCGGAATGAAAATCAACAGAGACACAAGAGACTGCAAGTGCTGGAACCTCGAGCAAAACACAAAGCGCTGGAGGAACTCAGCGGGTCAGGCACCATCTGTGGAAGGACACGGATTGTGACATTATGGGTCGGGACCCTTCTTCAGGCTGAAGTTGGGAGAAGCTGGAAAAGAGAGATGTGGGGAGGGGGGCGGGGGGGGAGGGGAGGGGACAAAGCCAGGCAAGTGATAGATGAATACAGATGAGGGGGATTTGATTGGAAGATGGCTGGAGTAGGTGGCAAATGGAGGTGAAAAGAGGATGTAAGGATGCCAGATAAGGAAAAAAGAGGAATGAAATGGACAGGCAGAGGGAGGAATATGAGTAGAAGTGGATGGGAATGTGCACGGAAAGAGGAGAGATTAAAGCCCCTGTCCTGCCCCAACCTCTCATTTCCATGTTTCTCCACCCTACTACAATCAGTCTGAAGAGTCCCGACTAGAAATGCCATCTACCAATTTCCCTCCACAGATGCTGCATGACCCACTGAGTTCCTCCAGCAACATTGGTGTCTAAGAGTCGATTATAATTCAAAATGAAACCATAGTTTTATGTGCACGGAAGAACTGCAGCTGCCGGTTTATACCGAAAATAGACACAATGACTGAAGAAGGGTTTCAACCTGAAACATCACCCATTCTTTCTCTCCAGAGGTGCTGCCTGTCAATAGACAATAGACAATAGGTGCAGGAGTAGGCCATTTGGCCCTTTGAGCCAGCACCGCCATTCAATGTGATCATGGCTGATCATTCTCAATCAGTACCCCGTTCCTGCTTTCTCCCCATACCCTTAAGAGCTCTATCTAGCTCTCTCTTGAATGTATTCAGAGAATTGGCCTCCACTGCCCTCTGAGGCAGAGAATTCCACAGATTCACAACTCTGACTAAAAAAGTTTTTCCTCATCTCTGTTCTAAACGGCCTACCCCTTATTCTTAAACTGTGGCCCCTGGTTCTGGACTCCCCCAACATTGGGAACATGTTTCCTGCCTCTAACGTGTCCAACCCCTTAATAATCTTATACGTTTCGATAAGATCTCCTCTCATCCTCCTAAACCTGGACCGGAGGCTATTACAGATGCACCATAGAAAGCACACTGTCGGGTTGCATCGCTGCTTGGTTTGGAAACAGCTCTGCGCAAGATCGCAAGAAATTGCAGAGCTTTGTGGATGTAGCCCAGTCCATCACACAGACCAGACTCCCAACTATCAACTTCATCTACACTTCTAATGCCTTGGAAAAGCAGCCAACATAATCATAGACTTGTCCCACCCCGGTCATACTCTCATCTCCCTGCTCCCGTAAGGGAGAAGATCCAGAAGCTTGAAAGCGCTCACCTCCAGACTCGGGAACAGGGGGGCTTTGTACCCTCTGTAATCAGGCTTCTGAATGTTCCTTCCATAAGCTAGGGCACTGAACGATTCACCTCTACCCCATTGCAAACATTGGACTTTGTCTCTGGAACTGATGCGCTACAATGCTGAGAACTATATTTTGCGGTATCCCCTTTGCTCCATCTATCGTACTTGAGTTTGACCTGAATGCATTTATGTATAATATCATCTGATCTGGTTGGATAGCATGCAAAACAAAGCTTTTCACTGTACCTCAGTACACATGTCAATAATAAACGTAAACCTATTGGACAAACTGACGATTGGTTTCTCTGGAATGCCAGAGTTGAGGGGAGACTGTTGGAAGTATATAAAATTATGAGAAGTGGAAATGTCAAAGTCTAGAGGGCATATCTTTAAGGTGAGAGGAGCATAGTTTAAAAGAGATGTGCAAGACAGGTTTTTTCACACAAGGGTGGTGAGTGCCTGGAACACACTGCCAGGGGTGGTGTTGGAGGCAGATACAATAATGGTATGGAAGATGCATTCAGATAGGCACATGGATATTAAGAGAATAGTGGGTTATGAATGTGCAGGCAAACAAGATATTTAACGTGGCACAGACATTGTGGGCCGAAGGACCTACCTTGTGCTGTACTATTCTGTGTTTTAATGTTCATAGATGATAACAGGGTAACGTTTAAAAGACATTTAGATTGGGTCTCGACTAGAAACGTCACCTGTCCATGTTCTCCAGAGATGCTGCTTGATCCGCTGAGTTACTCCAGCACTTTGTGTCCTTTTGTGTATTAACCAGCATCTGCAGTTCCTTGATTCCAGAATCAAATGAGCCCTGTCTGCGATTAGCCCATATGCCCCTAAACCTATCTTATCCATGTACTTGTTTAAATGTTTCTTTAGGGGTGGGATAGCCATATGCCTCTCAACCTATCCTATCCATGTACCTGTCTAAATGTTTCTTTAAGGGTGCGATGGTAACTATCTCAACTACCTCCTTTGCCAGCTCGTTCCACACACGCACCACCCTTTATGTGAAAATGTTACCCCTTGGGTTCCTATTAAATATTTCCCCCCTCAACACAAACACCTTAAACAACACCTTAACCCCTTCTACCATGAGATGGATACAAGGTTTAAAGGGGTATTTATTCATAAAATGCTGGAGTAACTCAGCAGGTCAGGCAGCATCTCAGGAGAGAAGGAATGGGTGACGTTTCGGGTCGAGACCCTTCTTCAGACTGAACAAGTCTGTTTAAAAGGGTTTAAAGGGGATGCGCCAAACGCTTGCTAATGAAAATGGCTCGGTTATAAACGCTAGCAAGGACGAGGTGGAAGGGCTTGTTACTCTGCTGTGGGACTTTCCCAGGGCAGGTCAGACCATAAGTTCTCATCGGGAAGCTGGTTCGGGCGGAATATGAACTTGCGTTGGGCAGGGCAGAGACACTGCCAGGGGAAGTTGGCCGGGAGTTTCCCCGTCTCCGCCCGGTTGAAGTGGGCTGCAACCCTTGCACTTTCATTTCACTTCTGTCTTCGCCAATCAGCCCTCTGCATCGAGTCGCCGGGATGGGTAACACAGCGAGTCGCGGTGGAGAGGAGCAGATGGAGGAGGTGGTCTTGTGGGGAGCGGAGGACTTCCAGTGCCCCGTGTGTTTGCAAGTGTTGGAGAGACCCGTGCGGACCCAGTGCGGGCATGTGTGAGTCTCGGCTCCTTCTCTCTCCCTCTCTCTCTCTCTCTCGCTCGCTCTGGTTTACTCTAAAATCTCCTATTGTAGAACCTGTCAGTGCAAGAGGAATAACATGTAAAAACAAGGAACCGCAGATGCTAGTTTACAACAAAAAAAAGAGTGCTGGACACTGGAGTAACTCAGCGGGTCGGGTAGCAAGTTCTCTGGAGACGTGGACAGGTGATGATTCGGGTCGGGAGCCTTCTTCAGACTGATCGTAGTAGGGAACTGCAGATGCTGGGGTTACAAACAAAAAGGACACAAAGTGCTGGAGTAACTCAGCGGCTCAGGCAGCATCTCTGGGGAACATGGATAGGTATCGGAAGAAAGGTCCCGATCAGAAACGTCACCTATCCAGGTTTTCCGGAGATGCTGCCTGACCCGCTGAATTACTCCAGCATTTTGTGTCTACTTAACATAGAAACATAGAAACATAGAAAATTGGTGCAGGAATAGGCCATTCGGCCCTTTGAGCCTGCACCGCCATTCAATATGATCATGGCTGATCATCCAGCTCAGTAGCCTGTACCTGCCTTCTCTCCATACCCCCTGATCCCTTTAGCAAAAAGGGCCACATCTAACTCCCTCTTAAATATAGCCAATGAACTGGCCTCAACTACCTTCTGTGGCAGAGAATTCCACAGACTCACCACTCTCCTATTGTAGAACCTGTCAGTGCAAGAGGAATAACATGTAAAAACAAGGAACCGCAGATAACATGTAAAAACAAGGAACCAGGCAGGTTTTCCGGAGATGCTGCCTGACTTACCGAGTTATTCCAGCGCTTAATGTTCTCCTATTGTCGAACCTGTCAGTGCAAGAAAAACAAGGAATTGCTAGTACTGGTTTACCAAAAGTGCTGGAGTAACTCAGGCAGCGTCTCTGAAGAAAATGGATAGGTATCTGAGGAATGTCGCAACTTGAAGCGTCGCCTATCCATGTTCTCCACAAATGTTACTCTAGCACTTTGAGACAGAGTAATGTTGGGGAACGGAGAAGGAGGGGGTGAACGGGAGGAAACATAGAAAATAGGTGCATAGAGTAGGCCATTCGGCCCTTCGAGCCAGCACCGCCAATCAATATGATCATGGCTAATCATCCAAATTCAGTATCCCGATCCGGCTTTTCCCCTATATCTCTTAATCCCCTTAGCCCTAAGAGCTAAATCTAACTCTCTCTTGAAGGGAATGCAAGGTGTTCCGTTGCTGTAGCGCCTGTCACTCCCTCCCGCGAAGATCTCCCAACAACCCGTGGGCGGCTGCAGTGGCACTTTGGTAGAGTTGCTGCCTCACAGCGCCGGGGACCCGGGTTCGATCCCGACTACGGGTGCTGTCTGTATGCAGTTTTGTACGTTCTCCCCGTGACCTCGTGGGTTTTCTCTGAGATCTTCGGTTTCCTCCCACACTCCAAGGACGTGCAGGTCTGTAGGTTAATTGGCTTGGTGGTATGTGTAAATTGACCCTTGTGTATGTAGGATAATGTTAATGGTCGGCGCGGACTCGCTGGGCCGAAAGGCTGTTTCCGCGCTGTATCTCTAAACTCAACCCGGCCAAATACCTTTGATGCCTTGGCCGATGGGGCGGTACCGTGGTTGAACATTGATGCACGCAAAGATCGCAGGTAAAGATCCCACCATCGGTTTGAGTGATGCAGGTTGGAGGGTAAATATCGCCCCACTCCCGGGGATGGCAGCCCAGTTCTGCCCTTTCACTCTGCACCAAAGGAGGTGCCTGGCGCTGTGACAAAGCAGGATGACCTGGCAAAGAGTTTCAGCTTTTACATTAATATTACATCCTGCCTTAAAGACGACAAAAAGTCAGATTAAAGAAGTCTGTTTTTCAGGCTGGAAGGATGCAAATGGTGGCGGTAGGAGTCAAGAGTATTAATTGTCATGTCTGTGGACAAGGGAACAATCAAATTCTTACTTGCAGCAACATAACAAGTCTGTAAACACAGTACAGGTTTAGTTATCAACAAAGAACTGCAGATGCTGGTTTATAGAAACATAGACAATAGGTGCAGGAGTAGGCCATTCGGCCCTTCGAGCCAGCACCGCCATTCAATGTGATCATGGCTGATCATCCAAAATCAGTACCCCGTTCCTGATTTTTCCCCATATCCCTTGATTCTGTTTGTACCAAAGATAGACACAAAGTGCTAGAGTAACTCGGTGGGTCAGGCAGCAGAATGTGTGACATTATGGATCGGAACCTTTCTTAAGACGTAAGGTTCAGTTTTAGGTGCAGGTTTATAACTTTGCATGAATCTGAAGAGCAGGCTTCCTTTTGTGCTTTATCACTCTACGATAAACAGGTTGTCTATAACATAGAGGATTCAGGACATGGTTTAGGTTTACTATTGTCATGTTTACTGAGGTATAGTGAATAGCTTTGTTTTGCATGCTGTCCAAACAGATCAGATGAAGTAAACATAAATACAGTCAATTCAAACTCAGATTAATGGGTAAAGCAAATGGGAAGATACAGAGTGCTGAATGTAGTTCGCGGCGTTGTAGTGCACCAGATTCATAGTGATCAGGTTGCAATACACATAGGTCATGCATAATAAATGACAATTCAATCAATTAATAAGCACAGTTCTGGCCAGCATCAGACCCTGGGCAGAGGCATTTCCAGGGGGGTTCCTAGGCTGGGGATTCCCTCTCTGCACTGTGGAAACAGGCTGGAACTCTCTCACTTTGGTTTCACTCCTGCCTCTCCGGCGTCCGGCCTGTCCTCTACCCCAGTCAGTCCTTGGCCGGGGGTTTTAGAGAGGGACTACACCCTGGGGGAGGTGGGGGGGGGGGGGGGGGTTTCCGGGGTTAAGTCCGCGCCCGGGGGTTTTAGAGAGGGACTACACCCTGGGGGAGGTGGGGGGGGGGGGGGGGGGGATTGGGGGTGGGGGGGGGGGGGGAAATAGTGGTTTAAGGGAATAGTGGTTTAAGGAAAATTTGTTTTACTTGTGTTGTGGTGGTGGGTTTGTTTTGAATAATTTCATATTGTAAATAGGATTGTAAATACTTGAATAAACCTATTATTGGTTTAAAAAAAAGGTAGTGACCTCCCCACCATCGAAGGGATCCAGAGTCAAGTCAAGAGTCAAGAATGTTTTTTTGTAATAGGTCCTGAAACAAAACAATGGAACTCTTACTTATAGCAGTACAACAGATATGTTAACAAAATACAGGTCCACCACCAATTTTCCGACAACTGATGGTCTGGCAACTCCTTTAATCCTGACAAAATTCCGAGAACATTGTGTGTGAAGCACATATTCTTTTGGGATGCGTGCCTCTGTCCTGAAAGAGGCAATTGTTTATTTATTTGTTAATCGTTAATTCTTTATTTAAGTTTCTAGCAGTTCATGGTGTTTTAGGGACGCGGGAGGGGTATAACTAGTAGGTCAGAGGTGTATTGTTGAATTATTATTATGTGACCACAATTAGAAGCATAGAAACATAAAAAACATAGAAAACAGGTGCAGGAGGAGGCCATTTGGCCCTTCGAGCCAGCACCGCCATTGATTGTGATCATGGCTGATCATCTACAATCAGTAACCTGTGCCTGCCTTCTCCCCATATTGGCCTGGCAAAATGGATGATGGTGGTGGGTTTGTTTTGTACTATGTAAACACCATAAATAACAAAAAGAGTTTAAAAAAAGTTCCTTGGATAGCTACACATACACACACATACAAGGGGAGGGAGGATATTGGAGATGGGAGAAGGGGACATCACGAGGAGGAAGAAGTTCGAATAAGGGTCTCGACCTGAAACATCACCTATCTTTTTTCTCCAGAAATGCTGCCTGACCCGTTGAGTTACTCCAGCACTTTGTGTCCTCATCGCAGCTGGGTCTAAATCCTGAAACTCCCTGCCCGAAAGACAGGTGGAGGCACCTTCACCAGAAGATTTCGTTTAGAGATACAGTGGCCTTTCAACCCGACTAGTGATCACCCCATACAGTAGTTCTATCCTACACACTAGGGACAATTTACAGAAGCCAATTAAGCTACAGACATACACATCTTTGGAGTGTGGGAGGAAACAGGAGCACCCAGAGAAAACCCACACAGTCACAGGGAGAACATACAAACTCCGCAAGGATAGCACCCGAGGTCAGGATCAAACCTGGGTCTGTGAGGCAGCAACTCTACTGCTGCACCACCATGGGAACTTGGAAAAGCTTGTAACATCTTTTATGAAGACGTGACCAAAAAGGTCGATGAGGGCAGAGCTGTCAATGTTGTATATGTGCAAAGCATTTGACAAAGTTCTGGAAGGTTAGTTTGCATGGAAGCAGAGGGTGATGGTGGAAGGTTGCTTCTCGGACTGGAGGCCTGTGACTAGTGGTGTGCCTCAGGGTTCGGTGCTGGGCCCGTTACTGTTTGTCATCTATATCAGTGATTTGGATGAAAACATACAAGGCAAGATTAGCAAGTTTGTAAATGATACAAAAGTGGGTAGTTTTGCAGATAGTGAAGATGATTGTTTAATATTGCAGCCGGATCTTGATCGATTGGCCAGGTGGGCTGAGGAATGGTTGATGGAATTTAATACAGAGAAATGTGAGGTGTGGCATTTTGGGGCGTCTAACAAGGGCAGGACCTACACAGTGAATGGTAGGCCTCTGAGCAGTCTTGTAGAGCAGAGGGATCTAGGAGTGCAGGTGCATGGTTCCTTGAAGGTGCAGTTGCAGGTAGATCAGCTGGTCAAAAAGCCATTTGACACGTTGGCCATCAGTCAGAGTATTGAGTATAGAAGTTGGGAGGTCATGTTGCAGTTGTATAAGATGTTGGTGAGAGGCCATATTTAGAGTATTGTGTTTAGTTCTGGGCGCCATGTTATAGGAGAGATGTTGTAAAGCTGGAAAGGATACAGTGAAGATTTACGAGAATCTTGCCTTGTATGTTTTCATCCAAATCATTGCCAGGACTAGAGGGTCTGAGCTCTTGGGAAAGGTTGAGTAGGCTGGGACTCTATTTCTTGGAGCACAGGAGGATGAGGGGTGATCTTATAAAGCTGCGGCTCGGCTGCGGGACTTAACACCGCCCGGTGCGGCTCGGCTGCGGGACTTAACACCGCCCGGTGCAACTCGGCTGCGGGACTTAACACCGCCCGGTGCGGCTCGGCTGCGGGACTTAACACCGCCCGGTGCGGCTCGGCTGCGGGACTTTTCACCGCTGGTGCGGCTCGGCTGCGGGACTTAGCTGCGCAAGGCTTGGTCGCGGGCCTTTCATCGCCCGGTTCGGCCGCGGGACTGTGCGGGTCGGTCGGGGACGAGCTGTCTGTCCGTGGGCGTGGGGAAGAGAGGGCAAGTTTTGTTGCCTCCATCACAGTGAGGGGGTGTTTGGAGTCACTGTGATGGACGTTTGTGTTGGGGTTATGTGTCTTGTGTTCTTTTTTTTTTC
The DNA here is from genome assembly GCF_053455715.1 of Rhinoraja longicauda. Lineage (NCBI taxonomy): Eukaryota > Metazoa > Chordata > Chondrichthyes > Rajiformes > Arhynchobatidae > Rhinoraja > Rhinoraja longicauda. The sequence goes on from NC_135956.1 coordinate 70,594,160, forward strand.
TATGACTGCTATGTAGTTTCGTTCGGTACTTTGGTACCGAACGACAAATAAAGCTCTGTTATACCTGTTATACCTGTTATGAGTGGAAAAGATCGGGTAGACGCACAGTCTCTTGCCCAGAATAGGTGAATTGAAGACCAGAGGACATAGGTTTAAGGTGAAGGGGAAAAGATTTAAAAGGAATCTGAGGGTTATCTTTCACACAAAGGCTGGTGGGTGTATTGAACAAGCTGCCATTGGAGGTAGTTGAGGCAGGGATTATTCCAACATTTAAGAAACAGTTTGACAGTTACATGGATAGGACAGGTTTGGAGGGATATGGACCAAATGCAGGCAGGTGGGACTAGTGTAGCTGGGACATATTGGCTGGTGTGGGCGAGTTGGGCCGAAGGGCCTGTTTCCACGCTGTATGACTCTATGACTCTAACAATAACATCTTTGAAGGTGAAGGGGAATGACTCAGAGAGACTGATAACAGAAGTGGTGGTGGAGGTGGCTGGGAATGGGTGGGGAAGACCGGCGAACGACAGAAAGCCTTTCTCGGTAAACAGGAAATGAATTAAATCTGAAATTACCAGCAGAGAGAAAAAGGGTCAAGTGCTGGGAATTTTCAATTTTCAGGCCATGATTTTCCTCGTGTCACAGACTTCACAGAACACAAAGGTCTGCGTTGGTTACCACCATCTTCTCAAGGGCAACTGCTGATGGGCAATAAATGCTGTTCCGCCGGCAGGGTGCCACAGGGGTAGAGTTGCTGCTTTACAGCGCCAGAGACCGAGGTTCGATCATGACTATGGGTGCACTGTCTGTATGGAGTTTGTATGTTCTCCCTGTGACCGCATGGGTTTTCTCCGCTTTCCTCCCACACTCCAAAGACGTGCAGGTTTGTGGGCTAATTGGCTTCTGTAAATTGTAAATTGTCCCGAATGTGTGTAGGATAGTGCTGGTGTGCGAGGATCGCTGGTCGGTGCAGACTCAGTGGGCTGAGTGGCCTGCTCCCACCCTGTATCTCTAAAAAGAACTGTAAATGCTGCTCTTGGCAATGATGCTGACATCCACAGAATTAGATTGATGGAGGAGGATTCAGCAGTGGGAAACTTAGCCCATGTATGCCTGTTCCAAGTGCACTGAATGAGTACCAAGGATATCAAATCACAAGTGTCATTGGTATCAACAGCTTCCAAAGCCCCTCCCTGACAGCTTTCACACTTGCGTCACTGACAGTGGTTTTCATATTGTGCCTTTAATCATGTTATCAAACCAAACTGGCCAAAGGTTCCAAGAAGTGCCTTAAAGGGAAGTTGAAAGAAAAGTTGGGCGGCCCAGTGGCGGAGCTGGTGGATCTGCTGCCTCACAGCGCCAGAGTCCCTGGTTCGATCCTGACCTTGGGCGCTGCCTGTGTGTGGAGTTTCTTCCTGTGTCCGCATGGGTTTTCTCCATGTGCTCCAGTTTCCTCTCACATCCCAAAGACATGCGGGTTTATAGGTTAATTGGTCCACTGTAAATTGCCCCAAAGTGTGTAAGAAGTGGATGGGATAACCGAGAACTAGTGTGAACGTGTGATCGATGGTCGGCGTGGACTCGGTGGGCTGAAGGGCATTTCCATGCTTTGTCATTAAATACAAAAAGATCATATTCTTAAATAAAAGCTAGTTTTGCTATAACACATGTTTCCATATTACAGAGATCTCGCAGTGACGCCATTTATCTGCAGATAGACACAAAAACTGGAGTAACGCAACGGGTCAGGCAGCATTTCTGGAGAGAAAGAATAGGTGACATTTCGGTTGGTTTGAAGAAGGGTCTCGACCTGAAACATCACCTATTCCTTTTCTCCAGAGATGCTGCCTGACCCGCTGAGTTACTCCAGCTTTTTGTGTCTATCTTTGGTAGTTGTAAACACAGTATTGAGTGTTGTTTTTCTCCAATCTCATGGCAAAGGTTAAGTAGTTGATCCAGATTAGATTGTACAATGTTCGCATTCTCATCTGATTCCATTAATTCCTTCAGATATTCAATTCATTTGATGACCTGCTTCTACAACTTGTCTCTCTCCTTCTGGCATCTTTCCAGATAGGCTACCTCTCCTTTTTCCGAAAGTTTAATGACTCTTTTCTCATATCTTCTTGATTTTTGCTCCGCATCTCCCTCCTGTGGCAGTTCTTCATACTTACCTGATGGAATATCCATGATGAATTGGTGCTTATCGCTATGTTCCAGAAACACCAGAAGAATTCAAAATAAAATGAGTATTTTTTCAAAACACATAATTAATTCCAAGGCTGAAAGTCTTCGGCCAGTACCTAAGGTAAACAATCGCTAGCTGAGCACCTTATCTTGTAGAAGTTCACAACATCGTTAATTTTCAAGGTCGTGCTCTGCGAGTTTGGGTTTCTTATCTCCTTGTAGCATAAACAAGCTTCTTGTATCAAACAGTACCTCTGCAGAAATTTTCCCACAGGCTTTTAAGCTTTTTAAACTTCTTATCTTAAAATTACGACTAAACAGTCTTCTACTCACGGTACCCGGTCAATGAAGTCTTCAATCTTCTAATGATCCAGGTGTAGACCGTGTCAATTTGCCTTCGACCGGCAGATTCTTTGTTCCTTTGATTTCAGCTCTAATCCCTGGCCGAGATTCAGCTTCTTCTTCAATTCCACTGTTGAATCGGATTTTGCTTGTAAAACAAGTCTTTCTTAGATTCTTCTGTCAGAATAGCCTTTTTACTCTATCTACATTCAGAGAAAGGTTTTTTACTCTAATGTAATGGCAGTTTCTATACCTTCTCAAAGTCCAACTTCGATAGCCATTACTGCTCGGGGATGGAAATGGAGGTATAGCTTACGCACACACCGCACTCCGAGATAACAAAAACGAATCTTCCAAACGCTGTTTCTTGATTAATTGGTCTTTATTAAAGTAGCACAAATCAAAAGAGTAATTCATAACTTTTCGTTCTTATCAACTGTTTCTTCTTCAAGCAATACTGAAAAATCGTGTAGTCGTTACCGTGTGGTCCTTGTGAGTGTAGCTAGCGCGAGTGTGGCAGTCGTGAGTGTGACTGGCGCGAGCGTGGTAAAAAACTGTATTCTCTCCATCCTCCGACTAAACTCTCCCACAGTCTCTGTCGCTATAGCCTCCTCCCACGTGGACACTCCCCATTATTATCAAATCACACCCACAAGCATGCAAAAAAGACAGAAACTAGAAATATTGAACATAGCCATAATACAATGACAGTAACTAAATTAAGTGTAAATGGCTCTTACAGGAGGCATTTGCCTGCCCCCTGACTCTGTTTCTCTCTCAACTTTTCCTTCCAGATTTTGTCAGGAATGCCACGAGACTAATTACAGGTTCAACGGCGGGAATTGCCCGCTGTGCCGGCAAGAGGTTTGTCTGACGGATCAAGTCGCCGTGGACATCGAGCAGCGGATGATGTCCAAGAGAGAGAAGTGTCAGGGCTGTGGCACTGAGGTGAGTTGATCCGTTTTACCTCGTTATTGGTGAGGTTCCACTGCCAAGGCTTGTATTTCTTGCCCATCGTTAACCACCCTTCAGAAAGCACGTTACGGAAGCCCGAACTTTGGTTCGGCCACACTTGGAGTATTATGTGCAGTACTGGGGCGGCGTGGTGGCGCAGTGGTAGAGTTGCTGCCTTACAGCGCTGGGGACCCGGGTTCGATCCAGACTACTGGTGTTGTTTGCACGGAGTTTGTATGTTCTCCTTGTGACCGAATGGGTTTTCTCCGGGTGCTCTGGTTTCCTCCCATATTCCCAAAGACGTGCAGGTTTGTAGGTTAATTGGCTTTTATAACTTGCCCCTAATGTGTCGAGTGGCAAACTTGGAAAAAACAAAACCAATTTAAGGGTAATCGTTGATTGGCATTACCCACAGTCCAACAATAAGAAGCAATAAAAATAAAGCAATAACACACACAATCACAAAACCAACACAAAAAAAAAACACAAAAAAGTCTTCATACTTCCTCAGAAAAAGTTTAAAGGAAGTGTGAGGGAAATTGATGGGTACCTAGAATGCGCTGCCAAGGATTGTGGTGGAGGCAGATGAGATAGAGGCTTTTAGATAAGCACACACGTATGCAGGCAATGGAGGGGTAATGTCCATGTGCATGCTGAGGAGATTAGTTTAACTTGGTGTTGTGTTCAGCACAGGCAATGTGGGTCGAAGGGCCTGTTTCTGTGCTGTATGTTGTGTGTTCCCTGCGGTGATAAATCGCCCTCTCAAACAGATGTTGTTTCTCCGGAGAACGGTCTCCCACTGTGCCTTAGGTTAGGAAGTCCCACGATTGAGACCCAACGACCATATGTTTAGTTTAGTTCAGAGATACAGCGCAGAAACAGACCCTTCGGCCCACCAAGTCCGCGCTGACCACCGATCCCTGTCCACTAACACTATCCAACACACACTCTCCGTACATTAACACTATCCAACACACACTAGGGACAATTTACAATTTCACAGAAGCCAATTGGTCTTCAATCCTATACGTCTTTGGAGTGTAGGAGGCAACCGGAATACCCAGAGAAAAACCATGTGATCACAGGGAGAATGTACAAACTCCGTACAGATAGCACACGTAATCAGGATCGAATCTGGGTCTCTGGTGGTGTAAGGCTACTGTCCTCGGGTTGTGGTGGAGGCAGATTTAATTGCTTCCGCAGGGCTATGGGAGGAAGGCAGGGATGTGGGTCTCGTTGGATTGCTCTCCCATTGGGCCAGTATGGAGTTGATGGACCGAAAGACCTTTCTCATTCCAAGATTCTGTGGTTAGAGATATTTGGAGATGATGACACTAATGCTGAGGAATGGTCATGTTGATTGTGTCCAGGTGAGGTTGACCGCGTTGAGGGAGCATGCAAGAAGCTGCTCGAGATATCTGGAGGAAGATCACCAAGAGACTGAAACCTGCCCTCTGCCACCGGCGAATCCTGCCTCGCACAGGTAAGATGGAAGTCCACAGGAGTGACCTATGTTTAGTTTTGTTTTGGTCACAGATATAGCGAGGTAACAGCCCTTCAGCCCACCGAGATCGTAGAAAACCCACATGTGTCACGGGGAGAACGTACAAGCTCTGTACAGACAGTACCCACAGACAGGATCAAACCTGGGTCTCTGCCGTTGTAAGGCAGCAACTCGACCGCTGCACCACCATGCCGCCCATGTGTGTCATCCCAACTGGGCCTGGACAGACCCAACCCCATTGATGTAAGATCCACCCTGGGAAAGACTGTTGTTAATGGATGGGCCTTGTGATAGATCAGGAAGTTCATACGTTCTGCTGATAGTGCTAGCATCTTCTTCATTCCGAATACGAATTTATTATGAATATGTTAAATCCTGGTGTGAGAAACGCAGCAGTTGGGCTCACAGCACCAGAGACCTGGGTTCGATCCTGACTACGGTTACTGTCTGTATGGAGATTTTACGTTCTCCCTGTCACCGCGTGGGTTTTCTCCGGGTGCTCCGGTTTTCTCCCCCACTCCAAAGACATACAGGTTTTTAGGTTTATTTGGCTTCTGTGAATTATGAATTATCCCTAGGGTGCAGGATAGTGCTAGTGTACGGGATTACCACTTATCGGCATGGACTCGTAGGCCGAAGAGTCTGTTTCCACTCAAAAGTCTAAAGAGTGGGACAAGAGTCAAGAGTCAACAGAGTTTAATTATCATAAGGATCATAGGGTGAATGCACAGTCTTTTACTCAAACTAACCAACATTGGTTTGAGATGAGACGGGAAAGCTATAACAGGAAGCTGGGAGGCAATCCTTTCACCCAGAGGGTGAGGGGTATATGGAATGAGCTGCCAGAGGCTGTAATTGAGGCAGGTATTGTAACAGCATTTAAAAGACACATACAGGTTGATGGAAAGGTTTAGCGGGATATGGGCCAAACGCGGGCAAAAGGGGCTAATTTAGATGGGGCATCTTGGTAAGCATGGGCCAATTGGACCGAAGGGCCTGTTTCCATCCTGTGTGGCTCTATGGCTCTGAGGTTCAGGTGAAGGAGCTCCCATACACTGCTCTTATCGAAGGAGTTCCAGAATTTGGTCCCAGTGACGAAAAAAGGAACGGAAATAAAGGGCGGCACAGTGGCACAGCTGGTCGAGCTGGTACCTCACAGCGCCAGAGACCCGGGTTCAATCCTGAGTTTGGGTGCTGCCTGTGTAGCTTTTGCACATTCCCCCTGTGACGGCGTGAGTTTCAGAACCTTTTTTCCCAGGGTGGAAATGTCAAATACTAGAGGGAATCGCCCTAAGATGGGAGGTGGGAAGTTTAATTTGCAGAGCATGATTTATCACACAGGGTGGTGGGTGCCTGGAACGTGCTGCCAATTGTGGTGGTGGTGGAGGCAGATACGATGGTGGTGCTTAAGAGACTTTTAGATATGCAGGGTAGAAATGTTAAATACTTGAGGGCATGGCTTTAAGCTGAGAGGAGGGAAGTTTAAAGCAGATGTGCCGAGCAAGTTTTTCTACATATTATGGTTGGTACCTGGAACGTGCGTGCTGCCAGTGGAGGTGTTGTCCTTTGATCAGTGAAGTGGGGGTCAGCCTGGCCCATCCTGATGCCATCGGCTCCTCCCACTGCCGCTCCCTGCTGCTGCCGCAGGACTGTAGGCGCTCCCGCGAAACCTATAAACTAATAAAGTGTCATCGTTCTTTTTACTTACAGGGAGCCAACAAGATCACCAGTGGCCAACAGAGGGGCCTACACCTGCCCTTACTGCCACGAGAGGAACTTTGATGCCTTCGGCCTAGTTGATCATTGCATAACAAACCATTACTTTGACCATCATCGAGCGGTGGGTGCATTAACATGAGACCTTTGTCCCATCAAAACATGTAGAGAGTGGGAATCAAAGGTGTTGTGTTTGCATTCACTTTATATGTAATATATAGTATTACAGTACTATAATAGATAGCATTATAGTACTGTAATACAATATTACAATATATGACAGTATAATATACACTGTATAACAAGATTTATAATACACACAGTGTAAATATATCGTAAATGTATATGTACATATGTATATGTACATATGTATATATACAATATTGTATACTGTATAGACAGTAAATGTAGATGTACTGTAAATATACAGTAATATTTCAATTGTACAACATTAGAGTTGAATTATTAACCAGTAAGTGAAAAGAAATGCAAAAATGAATAGAAAACGCTGTAAATATTCAGTGGGTCTGATCGCATGTATGGGATGTTTCTCTTCCCACAGAGGTGGCCTGACCAGCTGAGCGTTTTCAGCGTTTCCTGGTTTTATTTATGCCCATGAGAAAACTGATTGATGGCTGGAATGGGATTTGAACTCTCGGCCCCACAGTGGATGTATCTGACAAAAGAACTGGTGGCTGCAGTGGGATTTGAAATCCCATCTACACAGTGGGCATGTCCTACAGAAAACTAGTTCATGGCTTGAATGTGATATGAACTCCCAACTACATAATTTGGAGGTGAAAATGTTTCTCACTGATCCATGAAATTCTATATTGTCTGAAAGAAATCTTTGACTTTCAGTCTATGGAGTAAGACAGCCCCAGAAATTACCCTGTTACAAAATGTCAAACAGGCAGAGTTGGGTTGTGTGGGGTAGGGTGGGTTTAGAGGATGGGTCCAGGCGAAGAGTAGGTGGTGGAGTTTCTGCTTGAAAGACACAAAGTGCTGGAGTAACTCAGCAGGTCAGGCAGCATCTCTGGAGGGCATGTTTAGGCGACGTTTCATGAGTTCATGTCACAGGCGCAGAATCGGGTCATTCAGCCCAACGAGTCAACTCTGCCATTCAATCATGGCTGACCTGTCTTTTCCTCTCAACCCCATTCTCCTGCCAATAGACAATAGACAATAGGTGCAGGAGGAGGCCATTCGGCCCTTCGAGCCAGCACCGTCAATGTGATCACGGCTGATCATTCTCAATCAGTACCCCGTTCCTGCCTTCTCCCCATACCCCCTGACTCCGCTATCCTTAAGATCTCTATCTAGCTCTCTCTTGAATGCCTTCAGAGAATTAGCCTCCACTGCCTTCTGAGGCAGAGAATTCCACAGATTCACAACTCTCTGACAGAAAAAGTTTTTCCTCATCTCAGTTCTAAATGGCCTCCCCCTTATTCTCAAACTGTGGCACCTTGTTCTGGACTCCCCCAACATTGGGAACATGTTTCCTGCCTCTAACATGTCCAACCCCTTAATAATCTTATACGTTTCGATAAAATCTCCTCTCATCCTTCTAAATGCACTAGGACACCCAGACCTCGCTGTATGTCCCCTTTTCCTAACTTGACACCATTCAGATAATACTCTGCCTTCCTATTCTTACCACCAAAGTGGATAACCTCACACTTATCCACATTAAACTGCATCTGCCATGCATCCGCCCACTCACACAACCTGTCCAAGACACCCCTTTGACACCCTCACCAATCAGGTTTCGGGTCGAGACTCGTTTTCAGAAGGTATGCCTGCTTTGAAGAAGGTCTTCCATATGCAAGAGTTCCTTGTGTCTCCATTTTACTGCTCCACTGGAGTGGAGATTCACTCACTTTGTGTGAAGAAGTTCTTCTAGTCTGAAGAAGGGTCTCGACCCAAAATGTTGCCTGTCCACATCCTCCTCAGATGCTGCCTGACTCGCTGAGTTTAGTTTAGTTTAGTGATACAGCACGGAATCAGGGCCTTTGGCCCACCGAGCCGACACCGACCAGCGATCACGCTGTTTACTAGCACTCCCCCACACACTAGCACCATCCTACACACTAGGGAAAATTTACAATTTTACTGAAGCCAATTAACTACAGACCTGTTCACAAAATGCTGGAGTAACTCAGCAGGTCAGGCAGCATCTCGGGAGAGAACGTCATCTTGGGTGACGTTTCGGGTCGAGACCCTTCTTCAGACTGATGTCAGGGGGGCGGGACAAAGGAAGGATATAGGTGGAGACAGGAAGATAGAGGGAGATCTGGGAAGGAGGAGGGGAAGGGAGGGACAGAGGAGCTATCTGAAGTTGGAGAAGTCGACGTTCATACCACCGGGCTGCAAACTGCCCAGGCGAAATATGAGGTGCTGCTCCTCCAATTTCCGGCGGGCCTCACTATGGCGTTTCTTTGTCCCGCCCCCCTGACATCAGTCTGAAGAAGGGTCTCGACCCGAAACGTCACCCATTCCTTCTCTCCCGAGATGCTGCCTGACCTGCTGAGTTACTCCAGCATTTTGTGAATAAATCGATTTGTACCAGCATCTGCAGTTAAATCGATTTGTACCAGCATCTGCAGTTATTTTCTTATACTTCTTTAACTACAGACCTGTGCGCCTTTGGAATGTGGGAGGAAAATGGAGCACCCGGAGAAAACCGACGTGGTCATGGGGAGAACATACAAAATCCGTACAGACTGCACCCGTAGTGAGGATTGAACCCAGGTCTCTGGCAATGCTCCGCGGCAACTCTACTGCTGCACCCCTGTGCCGCCCCTAAAGTTGCTCCAGCACTTTGTGCTCTGCACAAGATTCCAGCAGCTGCGTCCCCATCTGTCTGAGTTTCTACTCAAGCGACATTGGATTTTCAGGGTCATAGCTTTTTATTAGCGAATCCCTACGGCCTAGCAGTTTCAGCAGTCACTGTCCATTGGACCCTGGCAATGTGGTAAAATGTTTAATTGCTCACGGAGCAATTAGGGTGGCACGGTGGTGCAGTGGTGGAGTTGCTGCCTTACAGCATCAGAGACACAGTTTGATCCTGACTACGGGTGCTGTCTGTACGGAGTTTGTATGTTCTCCCCATGGCCTGCGTGGGTTTTCTCCAGGTGCTCCAGTTTCCTCCAACACTCCAAAGATGTACAGGTTTGTAGGTTAATTGGCTTGGTAAAATTGCAAAAAAAACTGTCCCTGGTGTGTGTAGGATCGTGTTAATGGGCGGGGATCGCTGGTCAGCGTGGACTTGGTGGGCCGAAGGGCCTGTTTCCGCACTGTATCACAAAACAAAAAAAAATCACTGGCCATTGTTGGGTACGTGACTTGCAGTGAGAGATGTTTCTCCACAGGGTGTTTCTACCTCCTAAACCTTTGGACTCTTGCCCTTCAGGTCTGTCCCATCTGTGCATCAATGCCATGGGGGATTCCCAATTACTACAGCAGAAACCTCATCGCTCACCTCGTCCTACGACACCAGTTCAGTTACGATTACTTTGTGGTGAGTGCACTTCCATTGTATACTACTATACTGGCGAAAAAATAAAACGGGGAAGGCGGCTCAACCGTGGCTAACGAGGAAAATCAAGGATAGTGTTAAATCCAAGGAAGAGGCATATAGATTGGCCAGAGGAAGCAGCAAACCGGAAAGCTGGGAGAAATTTAAAACTCAACGGAGGAGGACAAAGGGGTTAATTAAGAGGGGGGAAAAGAGCATGCAAGAAAGCTTGTGTAGGAAAGAACTGCAGATGTTGGTTTAAATTGAAGGTAGACTCGATATGCTGGAGTAAGGGGACAGGCAGCATGTCTGGAGCAAAGGAATGGGTGACGTCTCAGGTCGAGACCCATCTTCAGAAAGCTTGCGGGGAATATAAAAACTGACTAAAAGCTTCTTTAGATATGTAAAAAGGAAAAGATTAGTGAAGACAAATGTAAGTCTCTTACAATCAGAGACAGGGGAATTTATAATGGGGAAACTAGGAAATGGCAGAACAGTTAAATGAGTACTTTGGTTCTGTCTTCACCAAGGAAGACACAAACAATTTCCCAGAAATACTAGGGGACCGAGGATCTAGTAGGAGGGAGGAACTGAAGGGAATGCACATTAGTCAAGAAATGATATTAGGTAAACTGTTGGGACTGAAGCCAGATAAATCCCCAGGGCCTGATGGTCTGCATCCCAGAGTACTCAAGTACTCAAGGTGGCCCTAGAAATCGTGGATGCATTGGTGATCATTTTCCAATGTTCTATATAGACTGTGGATCAGTTCCTGTGGACTGGAGGGTAGCCAATGTAACCCCACTTTTTAAGAAAGGAGGGAGAAAGAAAACAGGGAATTATAGACCAGTTAGCCTTACATCGGTAGTGGGGAAGATGTTTGAGTCGATTGTTAAAGATGTAATAGCAGCGCATTTGGAAAGCAGTTACAGGATTGGTCAAAGTCAGCATGGATTTATGAAGGGGTAATCATGCTTGACTAATCTTCTGGAATTTTTTGAGGATGTAAATGTAGAATGGATAAGGGAGAGCCAGTGGATGTGGTGTATCTGGACTTTCAAAAAGCCTTTGACAAGGTCCCACACAAGAGATTAGTGTGCAAAATTAGAGCACATGGTATTGGGGGTAGGGTATTGACATGGATAGAGAACTGGTTGGCAGACAGGAAGCAAAGAGTAGGAATTAACGGGTCCTTTTCAGAATGGCAGTGACTAGTGGGGTGCTGCTAGGCTCGGTGCTGGGACCCCAGTTATTTACAATTTATATTAACGATTTAGACGAGGGAATTAAATGTGATATCTCCAAGTTTGTGGATGACATCAAGCTGGGTAGCAGTGTGAGCAGCAATGAGGATGGTATGAAGCTGCAGGGTGACTTGGATAGGTTGGGTGAGTGGGCAGATGCATGGCAGATGCATTATAATATGGATAAATGTGAGGTTATCCACTTTGGTGGCAAGATCAGGAAGGCAGATTATTATCTGAATGGTGTCAGATTAGGAAAAGGGGAGGTGCAACGAGACCTGGGTGTGCTTGTGCATCAGTCACCGAATGTAAGCATGCAGATACAGCAGGCAGTGAAGAAAGCTAATGGCATGTGGGCCTTCTTTGCGAGAGGATTTGAGTTTAGGAGCAAGGATGCCCTACTGCAGTTGTACAGGGCCCTGCTGAGACCACACCTGGAGCACTGTGTGCAGTTTTCCTCTCCTAATTTGAGGACCTACACTGCACGCCGTTTTGCTATTGACGACGTGCAGTGTAGGTTCACGAGGTTAATTCCTGGGATGGCGGGACTGACATATGATGAAAGAATGGGTCAACTGGCCTTGTATTCACTGGAATTTAGAAGGATGAGATCCTCTCTACAACATCTAAAAGACACGGATAGATACGTGGATAAGCAAGGTTTTGAGGTATATGAACCAAATGCAGGCAAATGGGACTAACTTAGATGAGGCATCTTGGTTGGCACGGATGAGTTGTGCTGAAGGGCCTGTTTCCGTGTTGGATGACTATGACTCTGAAAACACAAGATGCTGGAAACACTCAGAAGGCCAGGCTGCATCCGTGAATGAAAACAGAGTCACTGTTTCAGGTCAAAAACCTTTTGTTAAGATAAATGGTGTTTAGTTCTAGATGTTGGAGGTATATATATAAAAGTGGTGTTAAAGTAGCTTTTTCGATAAATGCAATAGGTATGCAGGGAATGGAGGGACATGGATCACTTGCAGACAGAGGAGATTAGCTTAACAGCGTCATGTTCGGCACGGGCATTGTGGGTTGAAGGGTACTGTTTTACATTCTATTATTTCCTAGGCTCATCCCATTCATTAAGCATTTCCAAGATGTAACACCTTGGCATCTTGGAAATGGCTGGAATTTGACAAAGTGTTAAAGGAACTCAGTCACTGTGACATCAATGGGAATTAGGAAGCAAATATCTGGAGGATTGGGGAAAATAGGGTAAAGTTTTAGTGGTTAAATGGTATTTTAAAAACTGCACTCTTCCTTACTCATTACAGGATTATAATCAAGATGAAGATGTCATGTTGCAAAGTGTCATCTTGAATTCATTTCAGGAAAACTGAAGACCAGTGATCACTTCCAGTGCAAAATTACCCTCTGAGAAAAAGTACCTTGCTTTTCCATGCTGAAGCCACTGCCTTACACCCTCAACAGGTCGATAATAGTGAATTCATAACCTGACATTCTGTTCAAAATGTGGACTTTCAATACAACGCGGAGATCGGCCCTTCGGTCCACCGAGTTCGCGCTGACCAGCGATCACCCTATACACTAGTTCTATCCTACACACTTGGGACAATTTACAGAAGCCAATTAACTGATAAACCTGTATGTCTTCGGAGTGTGGGAGGAAACTGGAGCACCCGGAGGAAACCCACAAGATCACAGGGAGAACGTACAAACTCCATACAGACAGCTTCTGTAGTCAGGATCGTACCCGGGTCTCTGGCGTTGTAAGGCAACAATTCTTCCGCTGCGCCACTGTGTTGCCCTATTCAAGAAGACCTTGGAATAATCATTCAGGGCTTTGAGACACAAATAGTTCCAAACAATACATTTCCGCGATGAGCTGATTGACTTTAAAAGTCAAGACTCTGTGTCTTCCCCTTTGCACTCTGTGTCTTCCCTTTGCCCAATCTATTGGACTTGAGTTGATTTGATTGTATTTATGTACAGCATTATCTGATCTGTTTGGTTCGCATACAAAGTAAAGCTTTTCACTGTACCTCAGTTTATATGACAATCAAAACCTAAAAGAGTGTTTAATTATTATTTGTCCGGGCAACAGAATAATAAAATTCTTACTCGGTGCAGCTTTACAGGCCCATTAACACGATATCATGATAAATATGCATAATAATCAATAATACAATTCATAAATTTAGATTATAATTTTGTTGATGTTGTATGTTTTGTAAATATTCATTTCTGCATTTAATAAAGATATAAAATCGTTATAATAATGATGGAACAATGTGGTTCATATTCTCCTCCCCTTCACCTGATTAACTATTGTCGACTCACTCCAGTTATTGTAGTCTGAAGAAGGGTCTCAACCCAAACGTCACCTATCCATGTTCTCCAGAGATGCTGCCTGACCTGCTGAGTTACTCCAGCACTTGTAAATAACAGTGTAAAAAACCTGTAAATAACAGTAAGACAGAATTAACTGCAGATGCTGGAATCTTGAGAAAAAACACAAAGTGCTGAACGAACTTCGCTGGTCATGCTGCATCTGTGGAGAGAATGGATAGGCAACATTTCGAATGGACCCTAAACATTGCCTGTCCATTGCCTCCAGAGATGATGCCTGATCCGCTGAGTTACTCCAGCAATTTGAGTTTTACTTGTAAATAACAGCCATGAGATCAACAGCCCAGTATTTGTTGTATAAAATAATGATGGAGTGCAATTCTAATGTCAATAAATGGTGAATAGAACGATGGAATGTAATACTTATGTCAATAAAGTCTAACTGTGAACCTCCCAGTTTGCCATGAAAAGCTGCCTGATCCTGATCCATAAAAGTTCTTGAAATAAAGGAATCTATTACCATCTCAGAATTGAATCAGACTTTGAATTGTTTAGTTTAGTTTAGTTTAGAGACACAGTGTACATCGATCACCTGAACACCAGTTCTATCCTACACACGAGGGACAATTTCCAGAAGCCAATGATGCCAGTTTAAACTACCTGTAGGTGATCTATATCCCTCTGTTCCCTGTATGTCATTATGCCTATCCAAAAGTCTCTTAAATGCCCCTATCTCCATCACCATCATCTGCGTTCCAGGCACCAACCACTCTCTGTGTAAAAAAGGTGTCCCGCACATCTTTAAACTTTGCCTCCAAAGACGTACAGGTATGTAGGTTAATTGACTTGGTGTATGCGTAAATTGTCCCTAATAAAGTGTGTGTGGGATCTTGTTAATGGGTGAGGATCACTGGTTGGCGTGGACTCGGTGGGCCGAAGGGCCTGTTTCCGTGCTGTATCTCTAAACTAGACTAAATAAGGGATTTTGTTGTTACTACATTGAACAGGTAAGGTATGTGAAGCAGAGGGGTACTGTAAGTAGATTTTCAAAACTTCTGGCAACAGCAGATTTAGAGCAGCCCAGTGGCACAGCTATTAGAATGGCTGCCTCACAGCACCTTAGAATCAGGTATGATCATGACCTCAGGTACCCGAAACGTCACCCATTCCTTCTCTCCTGAGATGCTGCCTGACCTGCTGAGTTACTCCAGCATTTTGTGAATAAATAACCTCAGGTACTGTCTTTGCAGAGTATCAGCACATTCACAGGTTTCCTCCCACGTTTCAAGGAAGTACGGACTTGTGGGTTCATTGGCCTCTGTAAATTGCCCCCAGTGTGTAGGGAGTGGGCGAGAAAGTGATAACATAGAACTAGTGTGAAAGGGTGATGGATGGTCGGCGTGGTTGGTGACCTGTTTCCTTGCTGTAAGTTTCAATCGATCAATCCAAAATTAGTCACATTCCAGTGTGTCACACTCATCATTTCTTGGTTTCTTTCTCTACTGAATTCCCTGGTTATGCAAACACTTCCTTTAATTGTAGTGTTCTAGGAAGAATAATTTTTGTTTTCCCTTCTGGTGCTGGTGAATGTTATATAGTGTTCTGATTGTATAATCAATAATCCTTGAATAATTGTTGAATTGGACTCCACCCCATCCGTGCAGTTGATGACCTTTTGTATTTTTAGTTTAGTTCAGTTTAGTTTAGAGATACAGCGCGGAAACAGGCCATTCAGCCTACCGAGTCCGCACCGACCAGCAATCCCTGCCCATTAACACTACCCTACACACACAAGGGCCATTTTTGTACATTTATACCAAGCCAATTAACCTGCAAACCTATACGTCTTTGGAGTGTGGGAGGAAAGCGGAGATCTTGGAGAAAACCCATGTAGGTCACGGTGAGAACGTACAAACTCCGTACCGACAAGCACCCGTAGTCAGAATTGAACCTGTGTCTCTGGTGCTGTAAGGCAGTAGCTCTACCACTACGCCACTGTGCCGCCCATGGTGGCTTCATCTTTGTCCTGTCCCTATGACAGACAGTAACTTGTTTCTGTAGTGGTTTTGTGGGTATTGAGGTGGCCAATGAACCAAAGTAGGAACCACAGACTCCCTCACAGATGGTCAGTAAACTAAACCTCTGCTTTTGATACATGGACTGGAGGTTGCCAGTAGCAGTCTGAATGTCCTTTCTCTACTCTGAGAGGTTTTCCCACGGGTCATTGGGGATGTTGCATTTTTTCCAAGCAACTTTTGAGCATATCCTCTGATCACAATGGCACTGCTGATAGAGACCCAGCTTCGATTCTGACCTCGGGTGCTGCCTGTGTGAAGTTTGCACAGTCCTGAGACTGTGTGGGTTTCCTCCGGGAGCTCCGCTTTCCTCCCAGTCCCCATCGATGCTTGGGTTTGTAGGTTAATTGTCCTCTTTAAAATTCCTCCTAGTGTGCAGGGAGTAGATGACAAAGTGAGATAACATATAATTAGTGTGAACAGGTGATTGATGGTCGACGTGAACACGGTGGGCCGAAGGGCCTTTTTCCATGCTGTATCTCTAAACTAAACTAAACTAAACCTGCTAATCTCTTCATCAAACTCTGTCCTAAAGAGTTTTAAATGACCATAGCAACCAACTATGCTCTCTGGAACTCATTTAAAATTGTCGTCAACATAATTTGCAATATCTGTGGAATTCTCTGCCTCAGAAGGCAGTGGAGGCCAGTTCTCTGAATGCATTCAAGACAGAGCTAGATAGAGCTCTTAAGGATAGCGGAGTCAGGGGGTATGGGGAGAAGGCAGGAACGGGGTACTGATTGAGAATGATCAGCCATGATCACATTGAATGGTGGTGCTGGCTCGAAGGGCCGAATGGCCTACTCCTGCACCTATTGTCTATTGTCTATTGTCTATTGTCTATTATAATTAGTCTACAAATCCGAACATCTTTGGAGTGTGGGAGGAAACCAGAGCTCCTGCAGGAAACCCTCGCAGGGAACGTGCAAACTCCATATAGACAGCACCCATGGTCAGGATTGAGCCCGGGTCTCTGGCGCGATGAGATAGCAACTCTACTGCTGTGCCAAAGTGCCACCCACAGGACAGGCAGTTCCATAGCAGACAGGTAAAGTCCCAACCGTTCATCACAACGTGATTCCAGAACACAACTGATTCTTCTTCCCCATCTCCAAGAGCCTTAGAGTCATGGAGTCATACAGCATGGAAACAGGTCCTTCGGCCCAACTTGCCCATGCCGACCAAAATGCCCCATCTACACTAGTCCCACCTGCTCGCATTAGGCCCATATCTGCCTAAAACGTTCCTATCCGTACCTGTCTAAATGTCATATAAATTTTATTTCAGTACCTGCCTCAACTACCTCCTCTGGCTGCTCGCTCCATACACCTACCACCCTCTGTGAAAAAGCTGCCCCCTAGGTTTTTATTAAATCTTTCCCCTCTCACCTTAAAACCTGTGTCCTCTGATTCTCAATTCCCCTCCTTTGGGTAAAATACTCTGTGCATTCACCCTATTCGCGTGGCCTTGAATGCTCGCACCGCTGCTTACAACTCCGGTCTGGCATCCGGCAACATGGACGACTACAAGGGAGAGTCCTACCGACTGCGAAGGGCAGTGAAGGATGCAAAAAGGAGGTACCGGGACAAGATGGAGTCACAGATGGAGCAGCAGGACACCCGGCGCCTTTGGCAGGGGCTACGGACTATAACTAGCTACAGGTCCAGCACCCCCTCAACCGGAAGTGCCGGCTCCTCCTTAGCTGATGACCTAAACTCTTTTTATGCACGGTTTGAGACGGGTAACACCACCAGCTCGCCGTCTAAAAACAGCACCGAAGGGGCGCTGGCTAGCGAGGCTGGAGGGGGATCCACCGCCGGGGATGTGCACACATTCTCGGTGTCCGAGCATGAGGTGAGGTGGGCTCTGACGCGTGTGAACACGAGGAAAGCTGGAGGCCCAGGTGGTATATCTGGGTGAGTACTAAAGTCTTGTGCTACTCAGCTTGCTCCAGTGCTCACCACAATATTCAACCTCTCCTTGGCAAAGTCCGTGGTCCCTGCATGCTTCAAAAGATCCATCATTGTACCGGTGCCAAAGAATGCCTCTCCAGCGTGTTTAAATGACTACCGACCGGTGGCCCTCACCTCGGTTGTCATGAAATGCTTTGAGAGGCTAGTCAAGAAGCACATCTGTGCCCTCCTTCCTCGCAACATGGACCCACTACAGTTCGCATACCGTCCGAACAGGTCCACGGATGATGCGGTCTCCCAGGTTCTACACACCGCTCTCTCTCATCTGGACAGCCAGGGGGGCTATGTGAGGATGCTGTTCATTGACTTTAGTTCAGCATTCAACACAATAGTCCCCAGCAGACTGGTTGAGAAGCTGCTGGAACTGGGGCTTAGCACCCCTCTGTGTGCCTGGGTCCTGGACTTTCTCACTGCCAGGCCCCAAGTGGTCAGGATGGGGGAACACACATCTAGCTCCCTCACCCTGAACATAGGATCCCCCCAGGGCTGCGTCCTTAGCCCCCTACTGTACTCCCTGTACACACATGACTGTGGGGCCAGGTTCAGCTCAAACTCCATCATCAAGTTTGCTGATGACACTGTGGTGGTGGGTCGGATCTCCAACAACAATGAGAAGGCCTACCGGGAGGAGGTGGCTGATCTGGCACTCTGGTGTCAGGACAATAGCCTCCTCTTGAATGTCACTAAAACAAAGGAGCTGATTGTGGACTTCAGAAGGGCTAAATATCCAAGGACGTACACGCCACTGGAGATAAATGGGTCTATTGTGGATAGGGTGAGCAGTTTTAAATACTTGGGAGTCCGCATTGCAGAGGATCTGACGTGGGCAACGCACATTGCCGCACTGGTGGGTAAGGCTAAGCAGCGCCTTTACCACCTTAGACAACTGAGGAAATTCAGAGTGTCTCTGAGGATCCTTCATTGCTTCTACTCTAGGGCTGTAGAGAGCATCCTGTCCGGCAACATTACAGTCTGGTTTGGGAACAGCTCTGCCCAGGACAGGATGGCCCTGCAGAGAGTAGTGCGTTCGGCAGAACGCACCATGGGAACTACACTCGTCCCCCTGCAGGACCTATACATCAGGAGGTGCAGATCCAGAGCAAGCAAGATCATGAGGGACCCCTGCCACCCCAGTAACAGACTGTTCCAGATGCTACGATCAGGCAAACGCCTCCGCTGTCACGCTGTGAAAACGGAGAGGATGAGACGGAGCTTCTTCCCACAGGCCATCAGGACTGTCAACTTTTATAACCCCAGAGACTACATTTTTGTCGACACTAATAGTAACTTATTAACTTTATTTATATGCTGTAACTGTAATTCTTTTTGTGCACAACCCGCAGGCATTGCCACTTTCATTTCACTGCACATCGTGTATGTGTATGTGACAAATAAATTTGAACTTGAACTTGAACTATCTATTCCCCTCATGATCTTATATACTTCCTCCTTTTTCATCTTTGCTTAATTTCTTGGCTGTTCATGGGAGTGTACAGCACACAAACAGGTCTATAAGCCCAGAAGTATTTCAGATTGTATAGACAATTTCAATCTATTTCACGTTTGCAAGCAATATTTTAAATGCCAAGTCAGCACATTCCTTATCTATTGATGTTTACTTGCATTTCTGGAGAAGAATTAACGGAGCAAATATGCTTGCACTTTAATCGGAATTGGCTTTCCAAATTTCAACTGGTATTTACAATGAGTTAATCGAGGTTAATATTTGTCAGTCTTTGAGCAAAGATTAAGCTCATTAGTCATAGAGATAGGAGGATATGCAGTATTATCATTGAAGTAAAAAAAGACACAAAGTGTTGGAGTAACTCAGCGGTTCATGCAGCATATCTGGAGAACATGTCGGGACCCTTACTACAAATTGACTGGAGTATGGGGGGAGATAGCTGGAAGAGAAGAGGATGGGACAAATCCTGGCAAGTGATAGGTGGATACAGTTGAGGGGGGAGGTTCGATTTGCAGTCGGAAGAAGGGTCCAGACCTGAATCGTCGCTGGTCCATATTCTCCAGAGATGGTGCCTGACCCGCTGAGTTACTCCAGTGTTTTTTTTTGGAGAGGCTTACTCTGTTTTTCCTGGAGGAGAGAAGGTTATGAGGGGACATGAGAGAGGTACATAAAATTATGAGGGCTCTTGATAGTGTAGACTGTGGGAAACGTTTCCCCCTATGAGAGGCGGATAGAACTATAGGACATAGATTTAGGATAAAGAGAAAGAAATTTAGAGGGGATCTGAGGGGGAATCTTCTTCACACAACAGGTAGAGTTGCTGCTTCAGATCGCCAGAGACCCAGGTTCGATCCCGACCCCGACCTCGGGTGCTGCCATGCAGAGTTTGCACGTTCCCTCTGTGGAAACCATATGGGTTTCCTCTGATTGCTCTGGTTTCCTCCCACATTGCAAATTCGTGCAGGTTTGTAGGTTAATCGGCTTCTGTAAATTGCCCCAAGTATGTGGGGAGTGGGAAAGTGGGATGGGATAGAGCTAGTGTGAATGGGTTTGTATGGGCTCGGTGAGACGAAGGGTCTGGTTTCATGCTGTATTTGCCAGAGAGAGTAATGGAAACAGAGTCACGGGCAGCATTTAAGAAGTATCCACACAAGCAATTGAATCACCCAGACATAGAAGGCTACGGTCCAAGTGTTGGATTAAGCTATTAATATGGAGAGATGGCCACTGGTTGGTATGAACATGATAGGCCAAATAGCCTGTTTCCTATATCATACGACAGGTATACCTACTTTGAAGAAGTTCTCCTCCTCTCTCTGATGCCACTATCGTCCTGTTGAGTTTCATTGTCTGTATTATTCGTTATCACCTAGCCCACAGCCAACAATGGACCGTTTCCTTGATCATCGTTACTTTTTTGCACATCTTTCATTCATTTGTCCTATATCTCTCCATATCACCATCGTTTCCTTGTCTCCTGACTCTCAATCTGAAGATGGGCCTTGACCCAAAACGTCACCTGTTCCTTTTCTCCAGAAATGCTGCCTGACCCGCTGAGTTACTCGAGCTTTTTGTGTCCATCTTCCTATATGACTCTATAGTTCTATTTCATATCAATCTGAAGATGTATCCTCTAAGCTAACAGAACCCCCCCCCCACCCTCTCACCCAATTCCATTAAGGTTTAGGTTAAAGCACCAGAGGGCGCCGCACGATGGCTGCCTCGCCTACAGTCTGTCTGTCCTTTTCAAACGCTTTTTGTTATTTTTAGTGTGTTTTAAAAGTTTATGTTAATGTTCTCTGGTTTGTTTTATGTGGGGGGGGGGGGGGGGGGGGGAAGAGGGAGACTTTTTTTCAATCTCTTACCTTGCCGGAGATGCAATTGCTTTCCAGATCGTATTTCCGATCGCTCTGCGACCTCACATCATGGAGCTGGAGGTCTTGCCTGGGACTGATTTTGAGCCCCTGCAGGGCGTAGACTTACCATCGGAGCCATTCCCTTCCCTGGGATCGACGCTCCAACACAGCCTGTGGACTTAACATCAAGGAGCTCGCAGTCTCGTGTTGAGACCGGTCGGGAGCTCCAGGCTGCACGAGGTTCTGACCCGGGGTAGATCGCCGGCGCGGGGGAGCTGAGATCCCCCCCCAATACAGGCGCATAATCACCCTGACGAGGAAGGCCCGCCACCGCCTACAGGAGTCAAGATCGTCCCGACAACGAAAAGTTAGAGGCCCCCGACCACGGGAGGACAAAGAAGGGAGAGATTGAACTTTTTTTCGCCTTCCATCACAGTGAGGAATGTGGAGGGGTCACTGTGGTGGACGTTCATGTTAAAATGTATTTTGTGTGTCCTGTTGCTTTTTATTGCTATGACTGTATGGCAAATGAAGTTCCTCGAATGTTGCAAAACATACTTGGCTAATAAAGTATTATTGTGACTGTGATTGTGATTATTGTCACGTGTATCGAGGTACAGTGAAAAGCTTTGTTATACGTGCTATTCAAACAGATCAGATGATACTATGCATAATTACAATCATGCCAAACTCAAGTACAATAAGTGTAATGAAGGGGAAGATACAGAGTGCAGAATATAGCATTGTAGCTCATCAGTTCCATAGACAAAGTCCAATGTCCGCAATAGGGTATAGGTGAAGCAGACCGTACCCTAGCTTGTGGAAGGACCGTTCAGAAGTCTGATAACAGAGAGGAAGAAGCTATTCCTGAGTCTGGTGGGGCGCACTTGCAAGCTTCTGTACCTTCTGCCCAACGGGAGCAGGGAGAAGAAGGAATGAAGGTGTGGGAAAGGTCTTTGATTATGTTGGCTAGTTTTCCAAGACAGCATGAAGTCTGGATGGAGTCAATGGTGGGAAGTCAATGGTCTGTGTGATGGACTGGGCTACATCTGGAGAAAGGTTAGTCCTAGGGATTTTAACATGGGGCTGACCTAACATTCAGAATTAGTGACAGCTTCCCCTTCCCCAATCTTCCCTCGCAAACTATCATTCAGGCATGTTTCAGGTATTTTTACACCATTCTCCTCTTGTATCTTAATAAGACCAAATGGAATTGATATTGGATAATAAATATTAAGCAAGGGGGGAACATGTGACAATAGATAAAAAATAACAACATTTACAATTAACTCAAAGATTTTGCATAACTTTTGGATTTCAAGGTAATCTGTATTTGAATGTGTAAAGTAAGAGCAAAGGTTTGGCAAGGGAGTTGCCCAAGTTTACGATTTTCTTTTTTTTTCGGGAGATCTTTCTGCCACAACACTCGAATGCCAAAGTCCCCACCAAAATCGTCAAATGCTAAAGTCCTAAAGCACACAGAGACAGATGCACTGATGACAGATAGGATGGTTTCCTGGCTTCTCCGCCTGTCCTTCTGCACTCTCGCCATCTCAGCAAGCCCAGTCGCTCTGGTAAGTTAACCATTCGGCAGCTTTTTGCTTGTCGGCAGCAGGTTACAGTCAGTAACCGTTCCTATTTTGCATGGCTTTGCAAGAATTGGTGGCTGAGGGGGTGATCTTATTGAGGCCATAGAGTCATACAGCATGGAACCAGGCCCTTCAGCCCATGCTGACTAACATGCCCCTTCTATGCTGGTCCTACCTGCCTGCGTTTGGCCTGCAACCCTCTAAATCTTTCCTATCCATGTACCCGTCCAAGTGTCTTTTAAATGTTATTATAGTACCTGCCTCAACCATCTCCTCTGGCAGCCCGTTCCACATACCCACCACCCTCTGAGTGAAAGGGGTACAAGATCGTGAGGGGGCATGTATAAACTGAATGCTCACAGTCCATTCCCCAGAATTTGAAAACTAGAAGGCATAGTCTTAAGGTGAGAGGGAAGAGATTTAAGAGGGACATCAGGGGCAAGTGAACAAATATTTGCAGCTGATGTATATACTACAAAGATTATTCATTATGAATCATTATTTAAAAATCTGTAATTTTATGCAATTTACATTTAAAAATATTATAGAACAATAACAAATGTGCCACCATTTACCCTATTCATGCTGGACCCTCAATTTGTGTTGTGGGTAATGAGTGCTGTTGGTCGCTAATCTCTATCTTTTGATTTTTTTTTATAGCCATCCTCAGGAGAGACAGGTGAGTTCTACTTTCATTTCTTGCTGAACATAATTGTATATTTTATATGCCAGCTCGAAAGGTTAAGAAATAACAAGCATCTCTGCAGGCTGAAAAAGACACAAAGTGCTGGAATAACTCAGCAGGACAGTCAGCATCTCTGGAGAACATGGATAGGTGATGTTTCAAGTCGGGACCCTTCTTCACACCGTCTTCAGACCAGACTGAAGAAGGGTCGCGACCTGAAACATCACCTATCCATGTTCTCCAGAGATGCTGCCTGACCTGCTTAGTTACTCCAGCACTTCTGTCCGTTTCTGTATTAACCAGCATCTGCGGTTCTTTGTTTCTACCTCTTACCCTCTCTCCAGAACTTACCTCTCACACACTCTTAAACCACCTATAGAAGCCTTAATCTCTCATTCCTTGTGTTGAAACTATCCCTCAAATCTCTGTGCTTGCTCTTAAATTATTATTCTTTAATCCTTGAGCAATACTAATATAAAAATAAATCTACTCTGTTTTTAACTCTCTCTATTAGTTTAACTTGGCATTATGTTCAGCACAGACATTGTGACTCAAAGGGCCTGTTCTGGTGCTGTACTGTTCTATGCCTACTCCCTCCTCATCCTTGTAGTCTCCTCCAATGCTACAATTTTCTGGGATCTCTGACCTTCTCGTACGATGAGCATTTGACGGCACTGGGCCTGTACTCACTGGAGCTTAGAAGGATGAGGGAAACCTACCAAATAGTGAAAGACCTGGATAGAGTGGATGTGGAGAGGATGTTACCACTAGTGGCAGAGTCTAGGACCAGAGGGCTTAGCCTCAGAATAAAAGGACGTGCCTTAGAAATGAGATGACGACCAATTTCTTTGGTTAGAGGGTGGTGAATCTGGGAAATTAATTGCCACAGATGGCTGTGGAGGCCATCATTGGGTGTTTTTCAGGCAGAGATTGACAGGTTCTTAATTAGTAAGGGTGTCCACCCTTCCTGAGGTCATCTGTTTCCGGCCCTGATTTGCTTTGGTCTTTTCTCACTTTCAGGTCCCCCCCCCCCCAACTCCCCTCCCACCTTCATCTTTCAGTCTGAAGAAGAGTCCCGACCAGAAACATCATCTATTCCTTTTCTCCAGAGATGCTGCCTGATCCATTGAGTTGCTCCAACATTTTGGGTTTTGCTGAATAATTTTCAACCAGTTTTTTGTGTCTACCTCAGAATCTCCAGATAGATTTATTCTGTTTTCTATCTGGGCCGAGTTACAGGACGTATCCAGAGGTCTAGGTTAATGGGCAATGGTTTAGAATCTGATGCAAAGATTAGGCAGTTTACCTTCAGTTGATTAAATAAATCCAGAAGAAAAAGTTGGCATTGTACAGTGCATTCAGAAAGTATTCAGACCCCTTCACTTTTTCCACATTTTGTTACGTTACAGCCTTATTTTTAAATTGATTAAATTCTTTTTTTTAATCATCAATGTACACAAAATACCCCAGAATGAAACAGTGAAAACAGGTGTTTAGTAATTTAAAAGAAATAACTGAAATATCACATTGACATAAGTATTTAGACCCTTTGTTATGACACTCAAAATTGAGCTTAGGTTCATCCTGTTTCCATTGATTATCCTTGAGATGTTTCTACAACTTGATTGGAGTGCACCAGTGGTAAATTAAACATGATTTGGAAAGGCACACACCTGTCTATATAAGGTCCCACAGTTGACAGTGCATGTCAGAGCAAAAACCAAGCCATGAAGCCAAAGGAATTGTCTGTAGATCTCCAAGACAGGATTGTGTAGAGACACAGATCTGGGGAAGGGTATAAAACAATGGAAGAATTTTGGAACCACCGGGACTCTTCATAGAGCTGGCCACCTGGCCAAACTGAGCAATCGGGGGAGAAGGGCCTTGGTCAGGCAGGTGACCAAGAACCCGGTGGTCACTCTGACAGAGCTCCAGAGTTCCTTTGTGAAGATGGGAGAACCTTCCAGAAGGACAACTATATTTGCAGCAGTCCACCAGTCAGGCCTTTATGGTAGAATGGCCAGACGGAAGCCAGTCCTCAATAAAAGGTACATGACAGCCTGCTTGGAGTTTGCCTAAAGGACTCTTAGACCATGAGAAACAAGATTGTCTGGTCTGAAGAAACCAAGATTGAACTCTTTAGCCTGAATGCCAAGCGTCACGTCTGGAGGAAACCAGGCACTGCTCATCACCTGGCCAATACCATACCTACGGTGAAGCGTGGTGGTGGCAGCATCATGCTGTGGGGATGTTTTTCAGCGGCAGGAACTGGGAGACTAGTCAGGATCGAGGGAAAGATGAACGGAGCAAAGTACAAAGAGATCCTTGATGAAAACCTGCTCCAGAGCGTTCTGGACCTCAGACTGGGGTGGAGGTTCACCTTCCAACAGGACAATGATCCTAAGCACACAGCCAAGACAATGCAGGAGTGGCTTCATGACAAGTCTGTGAATGTCCTTGAGTGGCCCAGCCAGAGCCCGGACTTGAACCCGATCGAACATCTCTGGAGGGACCAGAAAATAGCTGTGCATCGACGCTCCCCATCCAACCTGACAGAGCTTGAGAGGATCTGCAGAGAAGAAGGGGAGAAATTACCCAAATACAGGTGTGCCAACCTTGTAGCGTCATACCCAAGAAGACTTGAGGCTGTAATCGCTGCCAAAGGTGCCTCAACAAAGTACTGAGTAAAGGGTCTGAATACTTATGTAAATGTGATATTTCAGTTATTTCTTTTTTTAATTACTTTGCAAAAATTTTAAATCACCTGTTTTTGCTTTTTTATTCTGGGGTATTGTGTGTGCATTGATGATAAAAAATAATAATTTAATCCATTTCAAAATAAAGGCTGTAACATAACAAAATGTGGAAAATGTGAAGGGGTCTGAATGCACTATAAATGGTGTACATAGAATGGACGGTTTTAAAAGCCCATGGGGTTCAACTACCTTCAGGGAAGAGTAGCTGCCAATATATCCCATCAGACTCCAGGCCTCTCCTTATACCTCAGGCCCTTGAGTCCTGGCAACATCCTCACAATCTTCTCTGCACCTTTTCCAGCTTAACATCATCCAGGGTGACTAACACTGAACATTATACTCCAAATGTTGCTTCCCCAAGTATTGAACAGCAGTAACATAATGTCCCAACTTGTATAACATCTTAGACAGACACAAAATGCTGAGTAACTCAGCGGGTTATGCAGCATCTCTGGAGAAAAAGTTGGGTAATGTTTCGGGTCGGGTGCCTTCCTCAGACCTCTTCAGATTTCTTCAGCAAGAAAATATAGAGAAATAACGAGCAGAAGTTAACTACAGTAGCAGTTTCCGATGACGTTCATAAATTAATTCCTAGGAACAGAGATAGGCCATTTGGCCCACTCCATTTAATGTTCAATGTTTACTCCACCATTCAATCGTGGCTGATCTATCTTTCCTTCTCAACCCCATTCTCCTGCGTTCTCCCCGTAACCCCTGATACCCTTACTAATTAAATAAGATTGACAGATTAAACAAGAATTTGTCAATCATGACAGGAGAAATGGGTTTGCACTGGGATGGGGATGGGGGATGGGGATGGGGGGGTGGGTGTTATCTAAAATTGGAAAGTTCAACGTATGCATTGTACACTTAGCATTGAAAATTATGACAATGAAATTTGATCTCACTTCTCTTTTAGATGAGGATGTTGACGATGGATTAGATCAAGACATCTTGGATATTAATGAAGGTAATGGTACATTATTTTTAAAAAATAGTTATTTCTTCATGATATGTAGTTGTCAATATTATAATCAGTAATTATTAATACAAAACATATTATGGAGGCTTGCTTTGCCAAACATGGCTGCAACATAACAACAGGGATTACACTTTGAAATCTGCTTCACTGCATGGGGCAATGATTAATTGACTGAAAGATATAAAATAGAAACAGGCCCTTCGGCCCACCGAGTCCATGCTGACCATCGATTAAACGTTCACTGTCTTTCTCATCCATTCCCAACACACTCGAGGCAATTTTACAAAGGGCCAATTAACCTCCAAGCCTGTACGCCTTTGGGATGTGGGAGGAAACCGGAGCACACAGGGGAAACCCATGCAATCACAGCAAGAACATGCAAACTCCACGAAGCCAGCACCCAAGGTCAGGATCGAACTCGGGTGTCTGGCGCTGTGAGGCAGTAGCTCTACCAACTGCGCCTCTTGAAACAGGTGCTGAAGTTGCAATGTAAATGCAAGTAATGCTTCCTTTTGGCAGGAATTGTATTCAGCTTGATTTCCTTGCTCCCCGCTGGCCAGCATCCCCCACCTAGGCATTAATTGTCCGATTGTCTTTGCTCCTTAGCCTTGCAGACTGAGACAGCTGGTTAGCCATTCCTGGCTCCCAGTTCCTAATGCACCTCTAACCTGCAGTGTGCCCAGACTGATCACAGGGCAGTAATTCAGTTACGTACTCCTACTGACTTCTTTGGGTAGCACAGTGGCTCAGCTGGTAGAGCTGTCACCTCATGGCGCCAGAGACCCGGGTCTACCCTGACCTTGGGTGCTGACTGCGAGGAGTTTGCACATTCTCCCTGTGGGAGAAACCACATAGGTTTCCTCCGGGTGCCCTGGTCAGGATCAAATCCAGGTCTCTGGCACCTTAAGGTAGCAGCTCTACGAGCTGTGACCCTGAATATGGTCAACTTTTTAGTTCAGTTTAGTTTATTTAGGTGTGCTTTTTCACCTCTTGCCTGATGGGAGAGGAGAGAAGAGGGAGTGACTGGGGTGAGACTGGTACTTGATTATGCTGGTTGCCTGACTTAAAGTGCCTTACTGGAAAAGGATGATGGGAAATTGGGTTAACTGAGTAAAGGTAACTTAAAGGTCACAGTAGCAAGGTCAATGGAGTAATTAGTATAGGAAAGTGCTTTGACTGCAATTTAATTAGAACAAAGATAACT
The DNA here is from genome assembly GCF_053455715.1 of Rhinoraja longicauda. NCBI lineage: Eukaryota > Metazoa > Chordata > Chondrichthyes > Rajiformes > Arhynchobatidae > Rhinoraja > Rhinoraja longicauda. The sequence continues at coordinate 70,622,522 of NC_135956.1, forward strand.
TTCTACTGGAGTCAGAATCCAGAACTATTCATAGGATTAGCAAGATGCGGTAAGCACAGGAATAAAGGCCCACAAAGGTTATCTACAAGAAGGAAGGAGAACACCTCTCAGGATTCCTACTTCAGGTGCTGTCTGTGTGGAGTTTGTACGTTCTCCCTGTGACCGTGTGGGTTTCTTTCCACATCCCAAAGGTGTGCGGGTTCGTAGGTTAATTGGCCCTCTGTAAATTGTCCCAAGTGTGTAGGGAGTGGATGTGAAAGTTGGATAACATAGGACTAGTGTGAACGGGTGATCGATGGTTGGCATGGACTCGGTGAGCCAAAGGCCCTGTTGCCGTGCTGTATCTTAATAGACAATAGACAATAGACAATAGGTGCAGGAGTAGGCCATTCAGCCCTTCGAGCCAGCACCGCCATTCAATGCGATCATGGCTGATCTCAATCAGTACCCCGTTCCTGCCTTCTCCCCATACCCCCTCACTCCGCTATCCTTAAGAGCTCTATCCAGCTCTCTCTTGAAAGCATCCACCGAACTGGCCTCCACTGCCTTCTGAGGCAGAGAATTCCACACCTTCACCACTCTCTGACTGAAAAAGTTCTTCCTCATCTCCGTTCTAAATGGCCTACCCCTTATTCTTAAACTGTGGCCCCTTGTTCTGGACTCCCCCAATATTGGGAACATGTTTCCTGCCTCTAATGTGGCCAATCCCCTAATTATCTTATATGTTTCAATAAGATCCCCCCTCATCCTTCTAAATTCCAGTGTATGCAAGCCTAATTGCTCCAGCCTTTCAACATACGACAGTCCCGCCATTCCGGGAATCAACCTAGTGAACCTACGCTGCACGCCCTCAATAGCAATTGATCTTTCAATCAATCTGTATGTGACTATTGTAATGAATATACTCTAAAGTTCTGTAAGATTTTGGGGGGCTGCAGTGAATCATTGAGTACTCTCAGTAAAGTTCCCTAAAATATATTGAAATAAGATTTAGTTCTAGATTAGGTTTTAGTTTTACGTTTTAGGTTTTTTTAGGTTTATTATTGCCACATGTACTGAGGTATAGTGATAAGCTTTGTTTTGCATGCTATCCAAACAGATTAAATATACCATACCTTACATAGATACAATCTGTTCAAACTTATGTACACTAGATAGGGTAAAGGGGAAGATACAGAATGCAGAATATAGTTCACAGCATTGTAGTGCATCAGCTCCAGAGACAAAGTCCAATGTCCGCGAATGGAGTGGAGGTGAATCGGACAGTACCCTAGCTTATAGAAGGACTGTTCAGAGGCCTTTATATACAGTACTGGAAAAAATACTCAGCAGGTCAGGTAGCAACATTGGAGGATATGGATGATGTTTGAGACATTACAAGAAGGGTCCCGTCCCAAATCCAAGTTCTCGGAGATCCTGCCTAGCCTGCTGAGTTAATCCAGCACTTTGGTTCTTTCTGTAAATCAGCATCTGCAGTTCCTTGGTGTCTACCCTAACATTCTGTCCTGTCCGAGAAACTCACCACTGCTGTATGCGATATTTTGGAGTGTGAAGTCCCAATCTGAGCCATAATGAAGAGGGCGACTGGGCCCCACTTGAAAGCCAGATTCAGGGTACAGGTCAAACACACAAATCCCTAAACACAGTTTGGTTTACTTTTTTATTGTCATGTGTACCGGGCTACAATGTAAAGCTTTTTGTTTAGTCAAAGAGCCAAAGTATGTTCAATCTTCCTCGATAGGTATAATCTCTCAATCCAAGTACAATCCTCTTCTCCATCTCCTCCAAAATGTTTCCACTTTACTTTAGAATTTACTTTAGACTTCAGAGATACAGCGTGGAAACTGGCCCTTCGGCCCACCGAATCTGTGACAGCCAGCGATCACGCGTACACTAGAAACAAATTAGCCTACAATCCTGTTTGTCTTTGGACTGTGGGAGGAAACCGGAGACGATCCACATGGTCACAGAGGGAACCTATAGAACCTATAGACAGCCCCTGTAATCTAACCTGTGTTCATTCTCTGCAGAACTTGGACTGGATCTCATCGAAGGAGATATTAGACATGATCCGGTAAGCTGGTGACAATATATGGCGCCCAGTTCAGGCAAATCAAATGTTTATATCAACTTACTCCATGTACTGCCAACAGGATCATTGATTTACTTTTTATTTTGTGTGGAAACCAGACCATCGACAGAAGTGCAATTTCCGATGACAAGTACAGGTGGCCAAAAACAATTCCATACTATCTGGAAGATAGTTTAGGTGGGTATGAACACAGATTACAATCTTCCTACTGTAAAGAAATCAGTTCTAAGAATAAATGGGTCCCCACGAGTCAGCATAGATGTGATGGGCCAAATGGCCTGTTGCCATACAATATAAATCTATGATATTTGTGGCACTTAAGAAACTTTTGGATGGACACATGGATGTGCAGGGAATGGAGAGAAATGGATCGTGTGCTGGCATGGTGTCAAGTTAGGAAAAGGGGACGTACAACGAGATCTGGGTGTCCTAGTGCATCAGTCACTGAAAGGAAGCATGCAGGTACAGCAGGCAGTGAAGAAAGCCAATGGAATGTTGGCCTTCATAACAAGAGGAGTTGAGTATAGGAGCAAAGAGGTCCTTCTGCAGTTGTACAGGGTCCTAGTGAGACCGCACCTGGAGTACTGTGTGCAGTTTTGGTCTCCATATTTGAGGAAGGATATTCTTGCTATTGAGGGCGTGCAGTGTAGGTTCACTAGGTTAATTCCCGGAATGGCGGGACTGTCGTATGTTGAAAGACTGGAGCGACTAGGCCTGTGTACACTGGAATTTAGAAGGATGAGAGGGGATCTTATTGAAACATATAAGATTATTAAGGGATTGGACACGTTAGAGGCAGGAAACATGTTCCCAATGTTGGGGGAGTCCAGAACAAGGGGCCACAGTTTAAGAATAAGGGGTAGGCCATTTAGAACGGAGATGAGGATAAACGTTTTCAGTCAGAGAGTTGTAAATCTGTGGAATTCTCTGCCTCAGAAGGCCGTGGAGGCCAATTCTCCGGATGCTTTCAAGAGAGAGCTAGATAGAGCTCTTAAAGATAGTGGAGTCAGGGGGTATGGGGAGAAGGCAGGAACGGGGTGCTGATTGTGAATGATCAGCCATGATCACATTGAATGGCAGTGCTGGCTCGAAGGGCTGAATGGCCTACCCCTGCATCTATTGTCTATTGTCTATTGTACTGTATGCCCTTTGCCCAAGCACTATATTCATTTTATATTCCTAATTTATTTTATGAATTACCTATTGAAGAATTTTAACTCCTTACTGCAATGTGGCTCCCATAACACGATCTCAGCATGATTTTATCACCCAGATAATGTTATACTGGTGGCGAATAGCATTCGTGATTATCTTCAGAACTTTAACCTTTGTACCTTTTGCTTAATTGCTGACTACTTCACTGGACTTAATGGCCTTCAACTGTTCCATTATATAATATAATTCCAACTGTTGTCCTGACCTCATAAGTGCGATTAGAGTGTTGATAAGCTCAGGCGATTTCAAACTGAGAATTTGAGACCTTTTTTTAAATTCACAAATATAAAATGACAGCAAAATCACAACAATGGCGGCACGGTGGCGCCGCGGTAGAGTTGCTGCCTCACAGCGCCAGAGACTCGGGTTCGATCCTGACTACATCTGCTGTCTGTACGGAGTTTGTAGGTTCTCTCCATGACCGCATGGGTTTTCTCCGGGTGCTCTGGATTCTTCCCACACTCCAAAGACGTTCAGGTTTGTAGGTTAATTGGCTTCGGTAAAGATTGTAAATTGTCTCTAGTGTGTGTAGGATAGTGCTTGTGTAGGAGGATCATTGGTCGGTGTGGACTCGGTCGGCCAAAAGGCCTGTTTCCATGCTGTATCTTTAAACTAAACTAAACTAAACAAAACTAAGCTCAAGGAGACATGTTACTATCGTACCTTCCACCAGTACCTCCTCTGGCAACTCATTCCATACACTGTTGTCTGGTTCTTGATTCCTCTACCCTGTGCATTCTTCCTACCTATTCCCCGCATTATTTTATACACCTCTATAAATTCCCTCATCCTCCTGCACTCCAGGAATAAAGTCCAAGCTTATCCAAACTCTCGCTATCGCTGAGGCCCTCAAGTCCTGGCAACATCCTCGTAAATCTTATCGGCACTCAATGTCTGTGCCGAATATGACATTGTTCTGTTATCCTACTTTATCATCCACTCCCTGCACACTAGGGGCAATTTGCAGAGGAACAATTAATCTACAAACCCGTACGTCTTTGGTAGGTGGCAAGAAACCCATGTGGTCACAGGGTGAATGTTCAAACTCCACACAGACAGCATCTGTTGTCAGGTTCGAACCTGGCTCTCTGGTGGTGTGAGGCAGCGGCTCAACCAGCTGTGCCACGGTGTCACCCATTTTTCTTTTGTAAATCAACTTGCAAGCAACATTTAAAAATTGACCTCTTATGCCTTTCCCACAGATGTCAACGCTAAAGGTGTCATCCTCAAAGCATTTGAACAATATCGCCTTAAATCCTGCATTGATTTCAAGCCTTGGAGAGGGGAGGTTAACTACATCTCAGTATTCCAAGGCAGCGGGTAAGAGTGTGATTCACTATTCCTATTATTCTCCTAGAGTCATACAGCACAGAAACAGGCGCTTCCACCCAACTTGTCCATGCCGACCAAGAAGTTCCATCCAAGCTAGTCTCATTTTCCTGCGTTTGGCTCATATCCTTCGGAACATTTACTTCCCATGCACTATGCTCGGTTGAAAGCATTGTAGTGTGGTAAACCAAGTGTTGTGAATCAAACGGGTTTTAATAACGAAAACAGTGGTTGAGCACACGTGTGCTTAGTTAGGAGAACTATTGATGCTAGTTGCTGTTGAGAGGAACAGCACTTGACTGTTCACTCGTGGGCTCGAGCAGAGCTTCAAATCTCCAACTGTCAACTGTCATCTCCAACTGTCAAGCGTCATCTCCCTGTCATGTGATCGTTCTAGTTCTGGTGATGAAGGTTCGATCAGTAAGTGGCTTGACCCCTAGGTGGCGCCACAGTTGCATGTTTTGGGAACAGCTCCATCCAAGACCGCAAGAAATTGCAGAGTTGTGGACTCAGCCCAGACCATCACACAAACCAAACTCCCTTCCATTGACTCCATCTATACTTCACGCTGCCTCGTCAACGTCACCGGCATAATCAAAGACCAGTCTCACCCTGGTCATTCCCTTTTCTCCCCTCTCCCATCAGGTAATAGGTCCAGAAGTGTGAAAATGCACACCATCAGATTCAGGGACAGTTTCTTCCAGCTGTATTCAGACAACTGAACCATCCTATCACCAACTAGAGAGCAGTCCCGATGTACCATCTACCTCATTGGCCCACCAAGTCCACGCTGACCAGCGATCGCCCCGTACACTAGCACTATCCTACACACTAAGGACAATTCACAATTTTACCAAAGCCAATTAACCAACAAACCTGTACATCTTTGGAATGTGAGAGGAAACCGGAGCACCCGGAGAAAACCCACGCGGTCACAAGGAGAATGTACAAACTCCATACAGACAGCACCCGTAGTCAGGATTGAACACTGGTCTCTGGCGCTGTAAGGCAACAGCTCTACCACTGCGACACCGTGCCACCCAAAAGTCTGTTAAATTATGAGAGGCAGTCAAAACCTTTTTCCCAGGATGGAAAAATCAAAAGCTAGGTTGCACATCTTTCAGGCGAGAGGGGCAAAGTTTAAAGGAGATGTGTGGGGCATGTTGTATACATAAAGAGTGGTGAGTGCCTGGAATGCACTGCCGGGGGTGGTGGTTGAGGCAGATATGACAGTGGTATTTGAGAGATAAATAGGGAATGGAGGGATATGAATTATGTGCAGGCACATGAGATGGCGTTGGCATTATGTTCGGCACAGACATTGTGGGCTGTTTCAGTACTCTACTGTTATAAGTTCTAAACACGCTATCTTTCAGGTGCTGGTCTTCAGTGGGTAATCACCATGTTGGGGAGCAGAAGCTCTCGATCGGTGAGAGGTGTGAGAGAATAGCGACCATTGAACACGAGTTCCTGCATGCGCTGGGATTCTGGCACGAGCAGTCACGACCCGATCGCGATGACTACGTCAAAATCATGTGGGACAGGATTGATAACGGTAAGGTCACGAGTCAAGAGTGAAGACTGTTTAGTTGTCACATGTCCCTACAACAGAACAATGACATTCTGGTAAACCATTCTGTAAATCTCCTCTGCACCCTTTCCAAACCTCCACATCTTCACCTTAAGGTCAGTTTCTTCCCAGCTGACATCAGGCAACTGAACCATCCTATCAACGACTGGAGAGCAGTCCTGACTTACAATCAACTTCATTAGAGACCCTCAGACTATCTTTAATTGGACTCTAATGGCCTTCATCAAGCACTATACATTAATCCCTTTATCCTGTATCTGTGCACTGTGGATAGACACAAATTGCTGGAGTAACTCAGGCAGCATCTCTGGAGAAAAGGAATAGGTAACGTTTTGGGTCGAGGCCCTTCTTCAGACTGAGTGTCAAGGAGAGAGAAAGTAGAGACAGGAAAAGGTGCAAAGAACAAATGAATGAAAGGAATGCAAAGAACAAATCAATGGCAGCAACGATGATCAAGGAAAGGTGGAGCCCACAATGGTCAACTGTTGGCTGAGGTGAAGGTGATAAGGAGAGGGTACAAACAGTGCAACTAAGCAGGAGGACAGTGAAACTAGCACGATGATTAGGGTGGGGGAGTGACGGAGAGAGAGGGATTGCAAAAGTTACTTTAAGTTAGAGAAATCAATGTGCATATTACTGGGTTGTAAACTGCCCAAGCAAAATATGAGATGCTGTTCCTCCAATTTGCGTTTGGCCCCACTCTTACAGTGGAGGAGGCCCAGGACAGAAAGGTCAGTGAGGGAATGAGAAGGGGAGTTAAAGTGTTGGCCAACCAGGAGATCACGTAGGCCAAGGCGGACATAGTGAAGGTGTTCAGCGAGACGATTGCCCAGTCTGCGGTTGGTCTCACCACTGTACACTGTGGATGGCTCGGTTGTAATCCAATACATACTTTCCGCTGACTGGATAGTAAGCAACAGAAAGCTTTTCACTGTACCTTGGTACACGTGAAAATAAACGAAACTAAACTGAACCTGTGCAAGAGTATTCAGATAAAGGAACTTGGAAATGCTGGAGAATTGGGTTGGTATTCGAGGGTGCCTGGGGCAAAAAAATCACTCAGGGTTCATTATGACTTTTCTTTCTAAATTGTCATGGGCAGCACAGCAGGCCTGGAACCACAATACTCATAGTTAATAAACAAAAATCAAATAATGAATAACCCCACTACTAGTGAAAAAAAATCCAAAGTCACGAGTGCAACCAAGGACAGAACATGGTTCCTCGTTGAAAATGGTTCCTATGTCTGGAGAAGGGTTTTATCGACCCAATAAAAGCTGAAAAGCGCACACCACCAGACTCGGGAACAGCTTGTTCCCTTCTGTTATCAGGCTTCTGAACGGTCCTTCCAGAAGCTAGGGTACTGTCCAATTCACCTCTGCGCACAATGTCTCTGGAACTGATGTGCTACAACGTTAAGAACTATATTTTGCACTCTGTATCTTCCCCTTTGCTCTACCTATTGTACTTGAGTTTGAACTGATCGTATCTATGCATGACATATCTTATCGTTTGGATAGCATACAAAACACAGCTTTTCACTGTAACTCGGTACTCGTGACAGTAATAAACCTAAACCGAAACCATGAGAATAGATTCAAGATGGAGATGAGTTTTTAAACCATTAAACAAGGACAGGGCAAGAAAGTTGAGTTGTAGTGAAGCTCAGCTAAGCCATGAGCTTGGTTGGTGATGGAGCAAAAGAGAGAGGGGTCGAACTGACTACGGATGCTGTCAGTATGTTCTCCCCGTGGGTTTTCCCCAAGATTTTCTTTTTCCTCCCACACTCCAAAGGTTTGTAGGTTAATTGGCTTGGTATTAATGTAAATTGTTCCTAGTGTGTGTAGGATAGTGTTAATGTGTGGGGATTGCTGGTTGATGTGGACTCAGTGAGCCGAAGGGCCTGTTTCCGCACTGTATCTCTAAACTAAACTAAACGTACAAACTCCGTATAGACAGTACCTGTGGTCAGGATCAACCCGGGTCTCTGCCGCTGTAAGCCAACAACTCTACTGCTGCGCCACTGTGCTGCTGTACATTTCTATTTCTGTACTATTTCTTGTTTTCTTGCATTTTTAAAGCAGTGGCCTGATGAGTTTTTGTTATTGTTGATTCAGGTAAAGAACACAATTTCAATAAGTATGACGATAAGGTGAGCAATACTCAGAACATCCCGTACGACTATACTTCAGTGATGCACTACAGCTCCACGGCATTCAACAATGGCACAGAACCAACAATAGTCACCAAGATCGCCGAATTCAGTAATGTGATCGGACAGCGCATGGAGTTCAGCGATTCCGACCTTCAAAAACTCAACCGTCTCTACAACTGCAGTAAGTACCAGCATCATATCGGGATGCATCTCAGCATGGTTTGGGAACAGCTCCAGCCAAGACCTCAAGAAATTGCAGAGAATTGTGAACGTAGCCCAGATCATCACACAAATCAAACTCCCTTCCATTGAAGAAAGGTCTCGACCCGAAACGTCACACATTCCTTCTCTCCCGAGATGCTGCCTGACCCGCTGAGTTGCTCCAGCATTTTGTGTCTACCATCGATTTAAACCAGCATCTGCAGTTTTTTTTCTCCTACACATCCCTTCCATTGACTCCACTTACATCTCACACTGCCTCTGCAAGGCCACTTGCTTAATCAAAGACGAGTCTCACCCCGGTCACTCCCTCTTCTCCCCTCTCCCATCCGGCAAGAGGGTACAGAAAACTCACACCCCCAGATTCAGGGACAGTTTCTTCCCAGTTGTAATCAGGCAACTGAACCATCCTATCAACAATGAGAGAGCTACCATTTACGTCATTTGTATCTTCCTCCGGCAGCTCATTCCATACACCCACCGCTCTTTGTATGAAAAAGTTACCCTTCCGGTTCCAATTAAATCTTTCTTCCCTCACCTTCAACCTATGTCCTCTGGTACTCGATTCCCTTACTCTCCCTCATCTATTCCTCTTATGATTTTGTGACCCCCTCTATAAAATCACCCCTCACCCTCCTGTGCTCCAAGGAATACAAGAAACTGTTCCTTTCTGTTACAGGGGTCCTGCAGTCTGAAGAAGGGTTCTGACCCAAAACATCACCTATTCTTTTTATTCAGAGATGCTGCCTGACCCGTCGTATTACTCCAGTATTTTGTATCTTTCCTTGGTAAACCTGCATCTGAAGTTCCTTGTTGGGACAAATGGGGATATAGAGACATATGGCATGGACACAACCTTTCGTTAATCCCAACTTTTTAATATCTTTGCATTCTCATTAACCTCCCCTAGAGTCTACCATTCACCTACACGTTGCCAGGACTTGAGGGCCTGAGGTATATGGAGAGGTTGAGCAGGCTAAGACTTTATTCCTTGGAGTGTTAGAGGCTGAATGATCTTATTAAGGTTTATAAAATCCTGAGGGGCATAGATAGGGTGAGTCTTTTACAGAGGGTTGAGGAATCAAAAACTAGAGGGCACAGTTTTAAGGTGATGGAAATTATTTGAAAGGAACCTGAGAGGCAACTTGTGCTGAGAAGCATTTTGTGTTTATCTTCTGTTACTGATGCTATCTCGAAATGTTAACTCTTAATTCGTGGAGAATGGCAAATTCTCAGCTATCTCCTGTATTGTTTCTGGCCAGCCACTTCGCTGAGCTTTCTGGACAGGTGCAGCTTCGAAGGTGAAAGTATCTGTGGCATGATACAGAGTCCAGAGGACAACGCAGACTGGCAGCATGTTTCTCAGGCTCCAGGTGGGCCTGCCAAAGACTTCACCAACATGGGCGACTGCAAAGGTAAACATGTCCATCACCAGCATAATGCAAGGAAATGATTTGCGCTTCACTGAAATGAAAGTCCAGAATTTCTACAGTGAATTTGTTAGAGGTCAATTAACCGCACGTCTTTTGGATGTGGGAGGAAACCGGAGCACCCGGAGGAAACCACGCCGTCACAGGGAGAATGTACAAACTCCACACAGACACGATCCGAGGTCAGGATCGAACCCGGATCTCTGGTACTGTGAGGCAGCGGCTCTACCAGCTGCACCACTGTGCGGCCCTAAATGTCAGTCCACACAAACAGACACACAGAGGAAGCTGACTTCATTAATGAGGTTTCATTCCTTCTACATTGCAGGCAGTGGATTCTTCATGCATTTCAGCACCAGTTCGGGCCAAGTGGGACACAGGGCGTTTTTGGAGACCAGGATCTTTTACCCAAAACGGGGCTTCCAGTGCCTGGAATTCTACGCCTTCAACAGTGGCAGTGAGGGAGACGAACTAAACATTTGGGTCAGAGGTTACAACGAAACAAATCCCAACGGCACTTTGACCAAAGTGGCAAAAGTAGCTGGTATGTTACTAACAACAGAGAATACTTGAGAATAAAAGGTTGGACGGACTTGGATTGTTTTCTCTGGAACATTGGAGGTTGCATGAAGACCAAATAGAAGTAAATAATATTTTGAGAGGCATGGATAGGGTAGACTGCTTGAACCTTTTCCCATAATGGAAATATCAAATATTAGAGGGGGTAACTTTAAGGTGAGAAGGGCAAAGTTCAAAGGAGATGCACGGGGCAAGATTTTTCACATTGAAGGTGGTGGTGCCCGGAACGCGCCGATGGGTGGAGGTGGTGGAGGCAGATACAATCGTGGCATTTAAGAGGCTTTTAGATAGGCACATGGATATGCAGGGAATGGAGGGATATAGATTAATGTGCAGGCAAATGTGATTAGTTTAGCTTGGCATTAACGAATCTCAGCCGTGGTGGGCCAAAGGGCCTGTTCCTGTGCTGTACTTTTCTATGAGATCCTTGGCATATCTGTAATAATTATGGACATAAGGATGTGGTATGAATATTGATTTCTCTAACTTCAAGTACCCCTTGCATCCCCTCTCTCTCCGTCCCTCCCCCACCCGAGCCATCATACTCATTTCACTGTCGTCCTGCTGAGTTTTATAGTCTGTATAACTCGTTATCACCTATTCGATGGCCAACAATGGACCATTGTGGGCTCCACCTTTCCTTGATCCTTGTTGCTTTTTGAATATCTTTCTTTCATCTATATCTCTTGGTTCCCTTTCCCAATTCGCAGTCTGAAGAAGGGTTTCGACCTGAAATGTCACCTATTCCTTTTCTCCAGAGATGCTGCCTGACCCGCTGAGGTTATTCCAGCTTTTTGTGGCTATCTTCTATAATGATGGACACGTCTTTTCACACTCACCTCAAAGGTTTAGGTTATTATTTGCATGTGTACCAAGATACCATGAGAAGGTTTCTTTTGCATGTTATCCAATTGGGGCAGATAATACTATATACAAATACAATTAGTTCAAACTCCGAATACAATAGGTAGAGTAAATGGAAAGATACTGAGTGCAGAATATAGATTTCAGCATTGTAGCGCATCAGTTCCAGAGACAAAGGCCTGAATAAAGCGAATGTGAAGAGGATGTTTCCATCAGTCATAGCGTCAGAATAAAAGGACGTTCCTTTCGGAAGGAGATGAGGAGGAATTTCTTTAGTCAGAGGGTGGTGAATCTGTGGAATTCATCGCCACAGAAGGCTGTGAAGGCCATGGAAAATTTGAAGGCATAGATGGATAGATTCTTGATTAATACGAGTGTCAGGTGTTATAGCGAGTCGGCAGGAGAATGCGGTTAAGAGGGGAGAGTTAGATCAGCCATGATTGCATGGCAGAGTAGACTTGATGGGTCTGATGGCCTAATTCTGCTCTTATCACAGAACCTTATGAACTAATGAACAAAGTCCAATGTCGGCAATGGGGTAGAGGTGAATCAGACAGTACCCTAGCTTATGGAAGGACCGTTCAGAACAGAGGGGAAGAAGCTGTTCCTGAGTCTGGTGGTGTCAATCACTCCTTGTTGGAGGACTCTGGAACTCCGGCCCCATCGCCAGCTTCTGAAGCCAACTTTGCGACCGGTATCTCGGCCCCTTCAGTTCAGTTTAGTTTATTGCCACGTGTACTGAGGTACAGTGAAAAGCTTTTTGTTGCGTGCTAACCGGTCAGCAGAAAGGCAATACTTGATTACAATCATTCCATTTAGTTGCAGTCCCCTACAGTCCCTATTTACCGTCCCCTCAGCGGACCGTTCCAGAATGGTTCGACTCCTCTCGTAGACTGTGACCTCTGTTGGTCCAGCAAATCAGATAATCCAGAAAAGCAGTGGAACCAAAGGTGTCGGAAAATCGGCAGTCTTTAAAAACGCAAGCCTTTAAAATGTCTTAAAATCTTAAATTACTTTTTAAATTTTGTTATCCCATAACAGAATTGGGCCTGAATTACTGGCAGCTTCACCATGTCAAACTAGGCGTCTCTGGAAAGTTCCGCATTGTTTTTGAAGGGGTGAAGGGAGGTGCTCCCTCCAATGGAGGCATTTCCATCGACGATGTCAACCTCTCGGAAACCTTCTGCCCGACACATGCGTGGCGCATCAGGAACTTCACCGACCTGCTGAACACGAGCCCTTCGGGGTTACAAGGCGCTGTCCACAGCCCAAGGTATTACTCCAAGGAAGGGTATGCCTTTCAGGTCAAGCTCCAGGTAAACGGGACGTCCGAGCGGCCCTTCTACCTCGGCGTGTTCTTGCACTTGGTCAGCGGAATCAACGATGATGCTCTACAATGGCCCTGCCCATGGATGCAAGGTACCATGCTCCTGATGGACCAGCAGCCTGATATCAGACGCCGGATGTCCCACCAAAGAAGCGTGACCACCGACCCAAATAAAACCAAAACCGAAGGTAAGCTCACATCTTGCTTCGCCTTAAAAAGAGACACAACGCTTTGGAGTAACTCATGAAACATAATGTCGTGAATGGTGATGATAGAGTCAGATTAAAAAGAAATATTAACGGGCACAGCAATGGCAAATGGGTTTCATAGAGTTATACAGAGTTCGGCCCAACTTGCCCAAACCGATCAACATGTCCCATCCACATTAGTCCCATCTGCCTGCGCACCTGCCACCGAAATCTCTCCTATTCAGGTACCTGTTTCTTAAACGTTGTGATAGCATCTGCCTCAACTACCTCATCCAGCAGCTCGTTCCATACATCCACTACCCTCTGTGTGAAAAACTGACCCCTCGAGTTCCTATTAAATCTTTCCCATCCTCACCTTAAACCTACTGTATGTGCTCTGGTTCTCGATTCCCTGACTTTGGGTAAAAGACTGCAATTACCTGTCTATTCCTCTCATGATCTCGTACACCTCTACAAGATCATCATTCATCATCCTGCGCTTCAAGGGTGGCATGGTGGTGTACCGGTAGAGTTGCTGCCTTACAGCGCTTACAGCACCGGAAACCTGGGTTCGATCCTGGCTACGGGTGATTGTCTGCATGGATTTTGTACGCTCTCCCGGTGACTGCATGCGTTTTCTCCGGGAACTTCCATTTCCTCCCACACTCCCAAGACATACAGGTTTGTAGGTTAATTGGCTTGGTATGAATATAAAAATTATCCCTAGTGTAGGATAGTGTTAATATGCGGGGGGTGCAGACTCAGTGGGCTGAAAGGCTTGTTTCCGCGCTGTATCTCTGAACCAAACTAAATAAAGTTCTGCACTCTTTCCAGCTTAACATCTCTGCTATGACAGAGTGACCAAAACCTAACACTGTACTCCTTGTGGCCACACCGATGTCTTGTACAACTGTAACATGACCTCCTAACGTCTGTACTCAGTACTCTGACTAATGAAGGCCCAAGTGCCAAAAGCCTTCTTGACCACCTGATCTAATTGTGAAACCACTTTCAAGGTGGTTAAATACAAGGTAAAAGGACAGCAGAGTAGGTGATAAATTGTGGGACACAAAGTGCTGGAGTAACTCAGTGAGTCAGGCAGCATCCAAGGAGAACATGGATAGGTGAGTTTTCAGACTGAGACCCTTATTCAGACTGATTGTGGGGGGTTGGGGTGGGAGGGAAGAAAGCTAGAAGGGAGGATGGGCAGGACAACACATGGCAGTTAATAGGTGAACAGAGGTAAGAGGTTTTTTGGTAGGCAAATGGTTGGACAAAGGCCAGAGATGATTAAAACAAAAGGGTGTGGGACAAAAGGATTGAAGTGTTGCGAATTGTGAAGTCAGAGGAAGGAATGTAGATGGAGGGAGAGTGTGAGGAGAGATATAGGTGCGAGTTCAGGTGGGGTATAGGGCAGGGAAGGAATTTGGAGAAAGGGGGGTCGTGGGGAAATAGGGGAGAGGTTGCTAGAGATTGGCTAAAGTTGGAGAATTCAATGTTCACACTGAAGATAGACACTGAGATGTAACTCAGCGGATCAGACAGCATCTGTGGAGACAAGAATTAAGTGACGTTTGGGGTCGAAACTCTGCTTCAGATTGTGAGTCAGGGTAGAGGGAAACTAAAGGTATGAAAAGGTTCAGAACCAATGAGCCGGCACCGATGACCAAGGAAAGATGGAGCCCATAATAGACCATTGTTGGCAGTGGAAGAGGTGAAAACGAAGAGATATATAGATGCGAACAGTGGAACTGGCAGGACAACTAGGGTGGGGAAGGAGTTGTCAGCTACCCAAGCGGAATATGAGATGCTGTTCCTGCAGTTTGCGTGTGGCCTCAATCTGGCAATGGAGGAGGCCCAGGACAGAAAGATCAGTGTGGAAATGGGAAGGAGTAAAAATATTTAGTGATCGGGAGATCCAACAGGCCTTCATGGACCAAGCCTAAGTGTTTGGGGAAACGGTCGCCGAGTCCACGCTTGCTGAGCTTTGGTGCTTAATGATCCAGTGCAGGCACGGTAATCCCTCTCTGATTTGGTTTACAGGCAACCAAACTTTCTTCTTCTGGGACAAGCCGAGCAAAGTGGGACATCTCATGACGGAGCCCAATGGCACTTCGTATTACCGGGGACCAGGGATGGGAATCAGTACATTCTTATCCCACGAACGACTGAAAAGTAGAGAGTTCTGTAAGGGAGATGATGCTTATTTCCTATTAACCATGGAAGGTATGATTCTATTTATTAAGGACAGCACTGTAGTGCAGCGGTAGAGATGCTGCCTTACAGCACTAGAGTCTCGGGTTCGATCCTGACTATGGGTGCTGTCTGTACAGAGTTTGTACGTTCCCCCCGTGATGGTGTGGCTTTTCTCCGGGTGCTCCAGTTTCCTCCCACATTCCAAAGACTGACAGGTTTGTACGTTATTTGGCTTCTGCAAAATTGTCCCGAGTGTGCAGGAGAGACATGGTGAAGGTGTGATCGTTGGTCAGTGCGGACTTGATGGGCCGAAGGGCCTGTTTCCACGCTGTATGTTTGAAACTAAACTCAAGCAAGGAACTGCAGATGCAAAAAACATGAAAACAACATGTGCTGGACAAGCTCAGTGGGTTTTGTTGAAACCTGCGTGAGAGGGGAAACCGGAGCATCCGGGGAAAACCCACGCGGTCACAGGAAGAACGTACAAGCTCCGTACGGACAGCACCCATAGTCAGGATTGAACCCAGGACTCTGAAGCCGTGAGGCAGCAACTCTACCGCTGCGCCGTCTTTGAGGAGCTTGGGAAGATGCGTCGGAAGGGCAGTGAGGAATCTATCGCGTGTGATATGACTCGTCGCTTTATCCTGACAGATGCATCGCATCTTGTGGCCACTCAGCCGACCCCACCAGTGCCCAGTCACACTACCACACAGGTGCCTACAAATCCCGATCCCACCTCGACCAACAAGCCAGTAACCAATCGCCCAGAGTCTTGCATTGGCTTTCAATGTGAAAATGATGGGGTCTGTATTGTTCAAAATGGAGAACCCACCTGCAGGTAAAGGCTTTTGTTATTTGTACAATGTTTCATTGAGATGGACCACTTGAATTAACATTAATCCAAAAGTATCTTATTTATGTACTCCTTTTAGACCATTCAGGATGGTTTACAGACAATCAGCTGCACTTAGTGCACAGATAAAGGATAGAGAGTACAACATTTAACGTAAAGGTATAACATTGAAGTCCAATTAAAGAAAGTTCAAAGGTCCCCAATGAGGTGGACCGCTCTCTAGCTGATGAGAGGACGGTTCAATTGCTTGATAATTGCTGGGTAGAAACTGTCCCTGAATCTGGAGGTGTGTGTTTTCAAACTTCTGTCTTCTGCCTGATGGGAGAGAGGAGTGGAGGGAGTGACCCGGATGAGACTCGTCCTTGATTATAAGCCGAGAGGAGGGTTGGTTTGGGGGATTAAAGACTCGTGCTCATCGGCTGACCTTGGCTGCTGTCTGTATGGAGTTTGTACGTTTTCCCTTGTGACTGCGTGGGTTTTCTCCAGGTGCTCTGGTTTCCTATCACACTCCAAAGACATGCAGGTTAGTGGGCTAATTGGCTTCTGTAAATTGTAAGTTCCCTTTATCATATTCATAAACTCATAAGTTATAGTAGCACAATTAAGCCATTCGGCCCATCAGGTTTAATCCTCCATTCAATCATGACTGATCTGTCTTTCCCTCTCAACCCGATTCTCCTGCCTTCTCCCCATAACCTGTACTTGTACCAATCAACTAATGAACATGTATCTGCACACTGTGGATGGCTCGATTGTAATCATGTATATTTTTTCTGCTGACTGGTTAGCACGCAAAAAAAAGATTTTCATTGTACCTCGGTATGCATGACTATAAACTGAACTAAATGAAACTAACCAGTGAACTAAATGGTTAGCCAGGAGGTAAATGCCAGTGTTGTTTAACAGATGCCTGACTGGTGAGAACTGGTGGTATTCGGGCAAACACTGTGAGCACTTTGGTGAGCAGGAGGACACAGTTGTGATTGCCGTGGCTTCATCTGTGGCCATCTTCTTCGGTATGTTGTTGGTCACACTGCTCACCGCATACTGCCTGAAGCGAAGATACCGGAAACAAATGGACAAGTCGGACAAAGGAATCAACTTGGCCAACGTGAGTGTCGCAAACTGATCTATAATGTGCGACTCTGAGTAAATCCAGTACTTAAGTGGAGAAGCGTATAAGAATGGAGTGGTGTACAAGATCATGAGAGGAATAGATAAGGTGAATGCGCAGAGGACATAGGTTGAAGATGAGGGGGGAAAGAATTAATAGGAACCTGAGGAGCAACTTATTTAGACAAAGGGTGGTGGGTGTATGGAACGAGCTGCCGGAGGAGGTAGTTGAGGCAGGTACTATCACAATGTTTAAGAAACATTTAGACAGGTACATAGATAGGACAGGTTTAGAGGGATATGGGCCAAATGCAGGCAGGTGGGACTAGTGTAGATGGGGCATATTGGTCGGCGTGGGCAAAATGGGTCGAAGGGCCTGTTTTCATGCTGTGTGACTCTAGGCAAGAAACTGCTTTTGCTGGTTTATGAAACAAGACACAATGTGCTGGAGTAACTCCGCGGATCAGACAGTATGTCTGGAGAACATGGATAGGTGACGTTTCTGAACCGTCTTGAACGTTTAACTTCCACGCATGTGTGTTGGCATCACTGCTGGCCAGGAAGGTCCCGCGTGCACGGTAGATTGGGAATACCGTCCGAACAGAGGAAGGGGACGCGGGACTTACGCGGGACTTGGCCGGGACACAGTTTAAAAGGCTGCAGCCATTTTATGTAAGTTAGGGAGATGTACCATGTTTGAAGATTAGTTACAGTTAAATTACTTACTCCTTTGTTGTTGTTATTGTTCTGGGAAATACGTAACAGTTTTGGGTCAGGATCCTTCTTCAGACTGATGAAGAGTTCTGACCCAAGATGTCACCTGTCCAGGTTCTTTAAAGAAGTTGCCAAACCGGCTGAGTTCCTCCAACACTTTGTGTCTTTTTTCCGGTATTTGAATGTTTCTTAGTCATATAGCATGGAAACAGGCTCTTCGGCCCACCCCGTCCGTGCCGACCATGGTGCCCCATCTAATGTAGCTCCATTTGGAACATACAACGACATAGCAGAAGAACAGGCCCTTCAGCCCATAATGTTTGTGCCGAACATGATGCATTTGACATGTATCCCTCAATATCTTCCTATCCATGTATCTGGGGTGATTTTACAGAGTTGTAAAAAATCATGAGGGGAATAGATAAAGTGAATGCACATAGCCTTTTATTCAGAGTAGGGGAGCCAAGAACTAGAGGGCATAAGTTTCAGGTGAGAGGGGAAAGATTTAATAGGAACCTAAGGGCCAACATTTTTACATTGAGGGTGATGGGTATCAGAGGGAGTAGTTTAGTTTATTATTGTCACATGTACCGAGGTTGAGGCAAGTACAATAACAACATTTCAAAGACATTTGGACAAGTACATGGATGGGAAAGGTTTAGAGGGATATGGACAAAATCCAGGTAAAAGGGACTAGCTTAGATGGGGCATCTTGGACAAGTTGGGCTGAAGAGACTGTTTCCATGCTGTATGACTCTATGGCTCATCGGCATGATGCAGCAGTAGAGTTGCTGCCTTTCATCACTAGAGACCCAGGTTTGCTCCTGACTACGGGTGCTGTCTGTATGGAGTTTGTACGTTCTCCCTGTGACCGCATGGGTTTCCTCTGGGTGCTCCGGTTTCCTCCCACACTCCAAAGACGTACAGGTTTGTTGGTTAATTGGCTTCAGTAAAACTTGTAAATTGTCCCTAGTAAGTAGGATGGCGCTAATGTACAGGGATGATCGCTGGTTGGCGTGGACTCGATAGGCCGAAGGGCCTGTTTCCCCGCTGTATCTCTAAAGTCTAACATCTAATGACTCAAAGACTAAAAACTTTGCCCGGTAACTTTACTCAGAGCCTTATCGTTTCAGCATCAACAGTGTTGAATAAATTGTTTTTTTAACAGACGGCATTCTGAAGAAGCCATAGAAAAGTCTTACAGCACGGAAAAGAGACAGGAAACGACAAGCAAGTATGGTCTTGTGCAGATCCCAATTAATCTGTGCAGATTTGTAAATCATGATTTAGCTTGACAAATATCTGACTTTCATTTGAAAACCGCATGAAATCAGCTTATTACAACAATCTCTACTTTTACAACACCTAATATTTATCATAGCTTGAAAATGCCAAATAAAATGATTGCAAAATAATAACTGAACTGGGTGTGATTGTAATCACAGGCGGAGCACAATTTAGATAGGTTAGGACTTTCATTATTATAGTGACATGAACTGAGCTACTGAAAAATCTTTGTTTTGCATGCTACCCAAACATATTAGATATATTATACATTTGATCATATGTTGTCATGTGAGAAATTTAGGATTGAAGATTCCATTTACAACTTGTGATAGCAAGGATGGCTTGGTGGCGCAGCGGTAGAGCTGCTGCCTCAGAGCGCCAGAGACTGAGGTTCAATCCTGACCTCGGGTGCTGCCTGTGTGGAGTGTGCATGTTCTCCCTGTGACCGCATGGGTTTCCTCCAGCTGCTCCAGTTTCCTCCCACATTCCAAAGGCACGTGTGTTTGTAAGTTAATTGTCCTCTACAAAATTGCCTCAAATGTGTAGGGAGTGGATGAAAGGTTGTGATAAGATAGAACTCGTGTGAATGGGTAATCGATGGTCAGCATGGACTTAGTAGGCTTGTTTCCATGCTGCATCACCAAACAAAAAATTGATTTTCAAGAATCAGAGTCAGGAATCAAGAATTTTTATTGTCATATGTCCCGAAACGGAACAATGAAATTCTTACGCAGCAGCACAACAGATATGTAAATATGGTACTCTGAAAATACTACAATAAACAACAAAAAATATTCAGTACACGGAACTTTTTAAACAAACAATAAAAGTGGAAAGACAAAAACAATGCCCCCCAAGTCTATGTAGTTTGGAGCTTATTTGGAGGTTGTAGTGTTTAATAGCTTGATGGTTGTTGGGAGGAAGCTACTCCTGAACCAGGATGTTGCAGTTTTCAGACTCCTAAACATTCCTGATGGCAGGAGTGAAATGAGAGCGTGGCAATGGTGGTATGGATCTCTGATGATGCTGGCAGCCTTCTTGAAGCAGCGACACCTCTAGATTCCCTTGATGGTGGGAAAGTCAATGCCCGTGATGTACTGGGCAGTGTACACCACTTTTTGCAGTCTACTTCATTCCTGGGCGTTCGAGGTGCAGAACGAGGCCGTGATGCAACCAGTTAGTTTGGTCTCTACTGTACACCTGTAGAAATTCAAGAGAGTGTGGGATGGAACAGCAGATGCTGGTTTACACCGAGGATTGACATAGAATGCTGGAGTAACTCAGCAGGTCAGGCAGCATCTCTGGAGAGAAGGAATGGATGACGTTTCGGGTCGAGAACCTTCTTCAGACTGAGAGTCAGGGGAGAGGGGAACAAGAGATATAGACAGCGACATGGAGAGATATAGAACAAAGAAAGGAAAGATATGCAAAAAAGTGATGATGATCAAGGAAGCAGTCCATTGTTGGCTATGGGCTAGGTGAAAACGAGTAATAAAATGAAACACACCACAATGCCAGTGCAACAAGTACCACGACGAGGGTGGAGGAGGGACAGAGAAAGAGAGAAAGCAAGGGTTACTTGAAGTTAGAGAAATCAATACTCATACCGCTGGGTTGCAAGCTGCCCAAACGAAATATTAGGTGCTGTTCGTCCAATTTGCGATTGGCCTCACTCTGACAATGGAGGAGGCCCTGGACAGAAAGGTCAGTGTGGAAATGGGAAGGGGAGTGAAAGTGGTTGGCAACCAGGAGAAAGGTGTTCAGCAAAACGATCGCTCAGTCGAGATCAAGAGAGTATTCGGCAACCTTCTTGTTCTAAGGAAGTAGAGGTGTTGATGGCCTTTCTTTATGATTCCATCAATGTGCTGATCTTCAGAAATATGCACGCCCAGGAATTTGACATTTTTGACTCTCTCCACCAAAACTCCATGCAGAGCCAGCACTGCCCTCGCAGCTGCGGCTTGCCTGCAGTCCGTTTGTCTTTTGTGTTTTTTGTTGTTTTTGTCTTAATTGTAGTTTAGATAAGATGTAGTGTTTGTGGTTGTGTGTTATGTGTGGGGGGGGAACTGTAAAAGTGTCTCTCCCGAACGGAGACCCGACCTTTGTTTCTGTGTCGTGTCTCCGTTCCCGCTGCGGCCTACCACCGGCCATGCACCTGGAGCTGGCGGGCTCCGGCTGGGACCACCTGGGCTCTGGTTTGCAGAGCCCGCGGCCCGGACTCACCACCTGCGGCGCTGGCTGCCCTCGGATGCTGCGGGAGCGGCTGCGACTCGGCTCCGGCGCGGGCCGCGTGGATGTCGAAAGCCCGCAGGCCCCTTGGTGGGGGCCGACATCGGGAGCTCCGGCAGCGGCAGCGACAGCGTCTTCGCCCACCCAGAATCGCGGGACTTGGGTCGGCCCGCTGTGGACCTTTCACCGTCCGGCGCAGCGCTTCAATGTCGGGAGCCCCGACCGCCCCGACGTGGCAACTTCAACCGCCTGACCGGGGGAGAAGACGACAGGGGAAGAGAAAAAGACATTCTGGCCTTCCATCACAGTGAGGAGGTGACTGAAGGAGACTCACTGTGATGGATGTTTCTTTTGTTTGGTGTTGGTTTGTGATTGTATGTGTTATTGCATTTTTATTGATTATTCTTATTGGTCTTATTGTTGAACTGCGGGTAATTTTTCATTTCACTGCACATTTATGTGTATGTGACAAATAAATGACTATTGACTATTGACTGACCTGTTGAGAACAGATTTGTGAATGCTCAACCTTCCTCTACCAAAGTCAATAATCTGTTTCTTGGTTTTACTGACATTGAGAGCAAAGGAGCTGAGCATGTAGCCTTAAGGTGCTCCCGTGCTGAAGGTTATCGAGCAGGAGGTGTTGCTGCCAATTCGTACAGATTGTGGTCTGTTGATGAGGAAGTCGAAGGTCCAGTTGCAGAGACAGGAATGCAA
The DNA here is from genome assembly GCF_053455715.1 of Rhinoraja longicauda. Taxonomy (NCBI): domain Eukaryota; kingdom Metazoa; phylum Chordata; class Chondrichthyes; order Rajiformes; family Arhynchobatidae; genus Rhinoraja; species Rhinoraja longicauda. Next base: position 70,644,620 of record NC_135956.1, read on the forward strand.
GAAACGGGTGCAGGAGCAGGATAGCTGGCCCTTGAATCATTACTGATAAAATTCAGTGCCATTTTCAACACTGTCACCATATCAAATTAGAAGAGTCCTGACCTGAAATGTTGTCCGTCTATTCCCTCCACTCTGATGCTGCCTGACCCGCTGAGTTTCTCCAGCATTTTGTATTTTGCTGTTATAATCTCCCTTAATTCCTTTAATGTCCACGTAGCCATTCATTGCTGCTTCAAAAGCATGCAATGAGTGATATTAGTTTATTATTGTCACTGTATCTCTAAAGTCAAAAGTCCAACGCATCTCCTATTGACATTTTTTTCATAGATTGGAATTGTTGCCAAGCATCCCAAAATACCGTGAGAATCTTTGTTTATAAGTTATTTGGGCAGAATTAGGCCATTCAATCACGGCTGATCTATCTCTCCCTCCTAACCCCATTCTCCTGCCTTCTCCCAATAACCTTTGACGCCCTTACTGAGCAAGAATCTATGTCCGCTTTAAAAATACCCACTGACGGCCTCCATAGTCGTCTGGCAATGAATCCGACAGATTCACAACCCTCAGGCTAAAGAAATTCCTCCTCAACTCCTTTCTAAAGGTACGCCCTTTTATTCTGAGGCCATGTCCTCTGGTCCTAGACCTTCCCACTAGTGGAAACATCCTCCCTAGTCAAATCATACAATATATGAGTACAATCAAAACAATCACAAGTACAACAGGTGCAAGGTGCAGAATGTCATCTCACCTATGGGATAGATGGAGCCTGGGAGGACTGGTGACAGCGCCCCGAGCGACTGGAAGACCAATGACAACGCCCCTAGCGGCTGGAGGACCTGTGACAGCGCCCCTAGCGGCTGGAGGAGCGGTGACAGCGCCCCCAGCGGCTGGAGGGCCGGTGACAACGCCCCGAGCGGCTGGAGGACCAGTGACAGCGCCCCGAGCGGCTGGAGGACCTCATGGCGCCAGCTTCTGGGATAGAGATAGGTGGGAGGTCTATATATAAGAAAATAACTGCAGATGCTGGTACAAATCAATTTATTCACAAAATGCTGGAGTAACTCAGCAGGTCAGGCAGCATCTCGGGAGAGAAGGAATGGGTGACGTTTCGGTCGAGACCCTTCTTCAGACTGATGTCGGGGGTGGGACAAAGGAAGGATATAGGTGGAGACAGGAAGATAGAGGGAGATCTGGGAAGGAGGAGGGGAAGGGAGGGACAGAGGAGCTATCTGAAGTTGGAGAAGTCGACGTTCATACCACTGGGCCGCAAACTGCCCAGGCGAAATATGAGGTGCTGCTCCTCCAATTTCCGGCGGGCCTCACTATGGCACTGGAGGAGGCCCATGACAGAGAGGTCAGACTGGGAATGGGAGGGGGAGTTAAAGTGCTGGGCCACCGGGAGATCAGTTGCGTTAATGCGGACCGAGCGCAGGTGTTCAGCGAAGCGATCGCCGAGCCTGCGCTTGGTTTCGCCGATATAGATGAGTTGACATCTAGAGCAGCGGATGCAATAGATGAGGTTGGAGGAGGTGCAGGTGAACCTCTGTCTCACCTGGAAAGAATGTTTGGGTCCTTTGATGGAGTTGAGGGGGGAGGTAAAGGGACAGGTGTTGCATCTCGTGCGGTTGCAAGGGAAAGTGCCCGGGGTTAGGGTGGTTTGGGTAGGAAGGGACGAGTGGACCAGGGAGTTGCGGAGGGAACGGTCTCTGCGGAATGCAGAGAGGGGAGGGGATGGGAAGATATGGCCAGTGGTGGGGTCCTGTTGTAGGTGACGGAAATGTTGGTGGATGATATGTTGGATCCGCTGGCTGGTGGGGTGGAAGGTGAGAACGAGGGGGGATCCTGTCCTTGTTGCGAGTGGGGGGATGGGGAGCAAGAGCTGAGCTGCGGGATGTAGAAGAGACCCTAGTGAGAGCCTCATCTATAATGGAGGAGGGGAAGCCCCGTTTTCTGAAAAACGAGGACATCTCGGAAGCCCTAGTCTGAAACACCTCATCCCGGGCGCAGATGCGGCGTAGACGGAGGAATTGGGAGTAGGGAATAGACTTTTTGCAGGGGACCGGGTGGGAAGAAGTGTAGTCCAGATAGCTGTGCGAGTCGGTGGGCTTGTAATAAATGTCCGTCACTAGTTTTTCTCCTGTGATGGAGATGGTGAGGTCCAGAAACGGGAGGGAGATGTCAGAGATAGTCCAGGTATATTTAAGGGCAGGATGGAAATTGGAGGTGAAGTGTATAAAGTCAGTGAGTTCTGCATGGGTGCAAGAGGTAGCACCAATGCAGTCGTCGATGTAGCGGAGGTAGAGTTCGGGGATGGGGCCAGTGTACGTCTGGAACAGGGATTGTTCGACGTACCCGACAAAGAGGCAGGCGTAGCTAGGGCCCATGCGAGTGCCCATAGCTACGCCTCTGGTTTGGAGGAAGTGGGAGGAGTCAAAGGAGAAGTTGTTGAGGGTAAGAACCAGCTCTGCTAGGCGGAGGAGAGTGTTGGTCGATGGGGATTGGCTGGTTCTACGGTCGAGGAAGAAACGGAGGGCTTCGAGACCATCCTTGTGGGGGATGGAAGTGTAGAGTGACTGGACATCCATGGTGAAAATGAGGGAGTGGGGGCCTGGGAACCGGAAGTTATCCAAGAGATGGAGAGCGTGTGAGGTGTCTTGGACGTAGGTGGGGAGGGATTTGACCAGGGGGGATAGGATGGAGTCGAGGTAGGTAGAGATAAGTTCGGTGGGGCATGAGCAGGCAGAGACAATGGGTCCGCCGGGACAATTGTGTTTGTGGATTTTGGGTAGGAGGTAGAATCGGGCCGTGCGGGGCTGGGGAACTATGAGATTGGAGGCACTGAGGGGTAGTTCGCCGGAGTTGGTGAGGTCGGTGATGGTGCTGCTGATGAAGGTCTGGTGTTCATCGGTGGGGTCATGGTCCAGGGATAGGTAGGAAGAGGTGTCTGATAGTTGTCGTCTGGCCTCGGTGCGGTAGAGGTCAGCACGCCAGACTACCACAGCCCCTCCCTTGTCAGCGGGTTTAATTATTAAGTCCGGGTTGTTGCGGAGTGAGTTGAGGGCTGCACGTTCAGGAGGGGAGAGGTTAGAGTTAGTCCCAGCGTGGGAGGTCTAGGTCCCCGACGCTGGGGGGGACCGGTGAAGGCGCCCCTCTACGCAAGGAGGACGAGCGACAGCGCTCCTGGAGGTGGGAGAACTGGGACCTGGCGGTGGGAGGATCACTGGCAACGGTGGGAGGACCACTGGCGGCGCCCCCGGCGGTGGGAGGAGCGCAGCGCCGAGGGGCGGACGTGGAGGCGGCGCCGGGCCTGAGTCGGGGCGAGTGCGGGCCCGCGAGTGGATGCGGGCGGCCAGGCCGAGCGCGGTGTAGCTCACCCGTCGCACGGGCCATGCGGCCGGCGGTCTGAGGGGGAGGGGGGGGGACGAGAGAGATGGCGGCGAGCTGGCAGGACGCGCTGGCCGACAAGGCCGAGCTGCTGCTGGGGCGGCTGGAGGAGGGTGTGTGGGCCGGCTTGGGCCTGCTCCGCACCGGCCTGGGCATCGACCCGGGCTCGGCCGCTTGGCTGCTGCTGCTGCTGGCGGCCGCCGCAGTCGGCCTGGCTCTGCTGTTGTTGCTGTTGTCTGGCGTGTGGGCGGCCGCCTGCGGCCTGTGCCGCTTCCTGGGGCTAGGGGGGAGCAGCGGACCGGCCTCGGTCCAAGGAGGCCGCCGGAGGAGCGGCAGCGGCGCCAGGAACAGGGACCGCAGCCCCGCCGAGGTGCAGCTACAGCGGGCAGAGGAGCAGAGGAAGCGGGGCCGCAGGAGGGAGAAGCCAAAGGTAGGCCCGGATTTTACCCTTCTCCCCCCCTTTCCCCACCAATCTCCCCTTTCCCCACCAATCTCCCCCCTTTCCCCACCAATCTCCCCCCTTTCCCCACCAGTCTCCCCCCTTTCCCCACCAGTCTCCCCCCTTTCCCCACCAGTCTCCCCCCTTTCCCCACCAGTCTCCCCCCTTTCCCCACCAGTCTCCCCCCTTTCCCCACCAATCTCCCCCCTTTCCCCACCAATCTCCCCCCTTTCCCCACCAATCTCCCCCCTTTCCCCACCAATCTCCCCCCTTTCCCCACCAATCTCCTCCCCCATTCCATCTACTCTCTCTGATCCCCACCCTCTCCGATTCCCCCCTTCTCCGATTCCCCCCTCCCTGCCCCCTGCGACCCCCTTTCCCCTCCAGTCTCCCCATCCATACACCCTCCCTCCATCCCTACCCTCCCATTCCCACCCGACTCTGCCGTCATCACCCATCCTTATTCCCACCCTTGTTCCTATTAATGATCCTTTATACCCAGCCATACACCGAATCTAATGCTATGGAAATTACTGTAACCACCCTGAACCCAATAACCTTAAACCAAAACCTCTTCAACTGTCTGAAGATGGATCCCGACATGAAACGTCATCGCCTCTCCATTCACCTCCACAGATGCTCCCGGACCCAATGAGTTCCTCCAGTATTTTGTGTTTTGCTCTGCAAGTGAATGTTCTCCTTGACCCTTCATAGTCCCCAGTAATTCATAAACCTTCTGCACCCTTTACCACATTTGATTTATATTCTTAAATTAAAAGCCCTTATCAATAACCTCCCTGCTTACCCTGAGCTCTTGTTGTTTTGTATCGTCCATGACACGCCAGGGCCCCTTATGTGTGTGGATGTTCATGTACTCCTTCCTGTATACTACCTGTCTCTCCACCACCCCATCTACCAGTCTCACCTCTTCTGAAACCGATGATCACCCTGAATCTATGCTGGTCCCCTGAAAATGAGCAGCATCTTTGCAACCATCGTTATCTACTCGTGTTTAAACAGCCTCATTCCCGACCCCGTGCCATTAATAACCCCTGTACTCTGTCTAATATTTAACTCTTATCGGCTATTTGCCCTGTTGCAACATTTTATTTAATTGTTCAGTATGAGGCTGGAACTTTTCTTTTCGTTTCTTTCTCTTTGAAACAAAACCCCCAAAGGTTAGGGAAAGTGGTTTGTCTGTGCATGGCCAGAGTTTGGAGGGGAGGGGAGAGGAGGCGGGGAGGGGGTGGGATTTGAACTGGCCTGATCTGAGACGGGTGGATGAGGCACGAGTTGGGTTGGACTGATGCCAGGCCCAGTATGTGTGATGTGGCAGTTACAGAGAAACAGCTCCAGAAAATCGTGGCCTGAGCTGAATTTGCCAGCATGCACTTGCAGCAGTTTTTGTGTGTAATCTCGCACTGGATGCCCGATTTTTATCTTTTCTTCCATTAAGTAGTTATTTCCTCTTCAGTGTGAATGAGCAGGAGTTCCTCTAAATAAGAATTGTTCTCCAGCTTGACGGTGGTCATAAACTTCCCTGCTGGCTGGCAAATAAAATGTTTGCCTTGCATTTGCTACTTTATCAAGGCACAGCAGCCGATAAAATGCCCAAGGGTATTCATGCTAGGGTATTCATGCTAACACTGCGCTTCGTAATGAGAGAATTTGTCGGTCTGTTTCTGCTTTAAATATTTAATACCATGGGTGCAGGAAATCTGAAATAAAAGCTGATCCGAGGAAAATCCTTGACCTAAAACCATGACCTTTTTCTCCCTTCCCACTGTTGCAGTCTGACTTGTCTGATAGACACAAAACGCTGGAGTAACTCAGCCGGTCAGGCAGCATATCTGGAGAGAAGGAAGAGTGTCGTGCTTGCTCAGTTTGTCCAGCATTTTCTGTTTTTCTTTAGATTTCCAGCATTTACAGTTTTAGTTTTATTTTCATTTGCTGCTTATTGTTTCAACCCTAACACTCAAATAATACAATTTAAAGTTTGCTTGCATGTTTGACCTAATAGCAGCAAGCGCAATGATGCTGATAAATAATGATGTATTTATGGAACTTTTGGTGTATTTATGTATAATTATGTATTTATGGAACACCCTTGGTGTTCTAAAAATATTTGCAAAGTGCTGCTGAGAATGGGCATGAGAGTTGGGAACATAAGCCATATGTGTTTTGAAAAGGCGTGAGAAGATAGAAATGATTCAAAAGATCTAAGAAGAGGAAATCATAAAATGCTGGAGTAACTCAGCGGGACATGCAGCTTCTCTGGAGAGAAGAAATGGGTGATGTTTCGGGTCGAGACCCATCTTCAAATTGATGTCGGAGTGGGCGGGACAGATAAAATGTAATCGGAGACAATTAGACTGGTGGGAGAACTGGGGAGGGGATAAAGAGGGAAAGCAAGGGCTATTTGAAGTTAGAGAAGTTAATGTTCTTACTGCTGGGGTGCAAGCTACCCAAGGGAAATATGAGGTGCTGTTCCTCCAATTTGCGCTGGGCCTCACTCTGACAATGGAGGAGGCCGAGGACAGAAAGGTCAGATTGGAAATGGGAGGGGGGTTGAAGTGCTGAGCAACCGGGAGATCTGGTAAGTTAAGACGGACTGAGCAGAAGTGTTCAGCGATAAACCCCCGCCTAGTCTTGCCGAGAAGTTGACACTGGAACAACGGATGCAATAGATGAGGTTGGAGGAGGTGCAAGTGAACCTTTGCCTCACCTGGAAAGACTGATGGGTCCTTGGATGGAGTCGAGGGGCAAGGTAAAGGGACAGGTGTTGCATCTCTTGCAGTTGCAGAGGAAAGTACTTTGGGAGGGAATGGTTTGGGTGGGAAGGGACCAGGGAGTTTCGGAGGGAATGGTCTCTGCGGAAAGCAGAAAGGGGTGGAGATGGAAGATGTGGCCAGTAGTGGGATCACGTTGGAGGTGGCGAAAATGTTGGAGGATTATATGCTGTCTAGGGTGAGACTGGTCCTTGATTATGCTGGTGGCCTTGTTGAAGCAACATGAAATGCAGATGGGGGTCAGTGGAAGGGCATTTGGTTTGAGGGATGGTCTGGGCTAGGTCCACAGCTCTCTTTTTCCCTCTCAACCCCATTCTGCTGCCGTCTCCATATAACCCTTGACATCCTTACTAATCAAGAACCTATCAATCTCTGCTTTAAAAATGACTTGTCCTCAGTTACCGTTTGTGGCAATCGCCACCCTCTGTCAACGCAAGTCAACGCAAGCAAGTCAACGCTGTGGTAAAAGCCAGCTTCTTCCAACTTCGAACCATAGCTAAAATCAAACCTTTCCTCCAATTCGACGACACAGAAAAAATCATTCACGCTTTCATTTCCTCCCGCCTAGACTACTGCAACTCCCTATACACTGGGATCAGCCAATCTTCCCTGTCCCGCCTGCAACTGGTCCAAAACGCCGCAGCGAGACTCCTGACGGGTACCCGTAAAAGGGACCACATCACCCCGATTCTGGCCTCTCTCCACTGGCTCCCTGTACGGTACAGAATCAACTTCAAGCTCCTCCTATTCACGTATAAAGCCCTAAATGGACACTCCCCCCCCTACATCAAAAATCTTCTAACCCCCCTCTCTAACTCCAGGTCCCTCAGGTCGGCCGACTTGGGGCTACTCACTATCCCGCGGTCTAGGCTTAAGCTCAGGGGTGACCGCGCTTTTGCGGTTGCAGCTCCTAGACTGTGGAACAGCATCCCTCTCCCCATCAGAACTGCCCCCTCCATCGACTCCTTTAAGTCCAGGCTCAAAACCTATTTCTACTCCCTAGCATTTGAGGCTCATTGAGGAGGCGCTGTGAACTGTTTGCATGCTACTGTATGTTTCATTTTTTTTCCATTGGAACCTAATCAGATGTACAGCACTTTGGTCAACGTGGGTTGTTTTTAAATGTGCTATACAAATAAAATTGACTTGACTTTGGCCAAAGAAATTCCTCCTCATCTCCATTCTAAAGGTGCATCCTTTTATTCCGAGGCTGTGCCCTCTGATCCGCGACTTTCCCACTACTGGAAACATTCTCTCCACATCCACTCTATCTAGACCCAGGCACACTGTGCCAGAGACCCGGATCCTGACCTCGGGCGCTGTCTGTGTAGAGTTTGCACATTCTCCCTGTGACCATGTGGGTTTCCTCCCACATCCTGGAGATGTGTGAGTTTGCGGGATAATTAGCTTCTGTAAATTGTCCCTAGTGTGTAAGGAGTGGATGAGAAAACGGGTTAACGTAGAGCTAAGTGAAAAATAGCCGGTGCGGACTCGGTGGGCCGAAGGCCTGTTTCCATGCCGTATAAAAGACAGTGTGGGAAAGCTTTGCAAATGGATCTCAAGTAAGGCTGTGCAGGGAAATCATTGCAGTGAAGGCTGCAGAATATAAATGGGAGCTGGTGCAACACGAGGCAGGCTGTGGAGAGTGAGTGATTTAAACAAAACCAGCTGAGTCATGGATGGATTGTGCTGCGTCGCTAAGGTGGAGTTGACTAGTTTGGTGATGACCAATGTAGACCTAAATAGTCCACATTCCAAACTATCTCATGCCCTAGCTATAATCAAGTTGCAATAGGCGAGAAGATTGTTTGCTAGAGGCGATAGAATTAACGGTGCGGACAATGCAATCATCTGGCTCTGTGAAAAAAACTTTTTTTAAAGCATGCACAAAATGCCAGTGGTAGGAGGTGTACGTGACAAAATACAAAGCTTGTGGTTTTCTGTTAACCCTCCTGGAGCACTTGGGAAGGTTGGTAATTAGTTACAGATGATAGTTCAAACAGTACCAGGGTAGTTCCACTCCAGTTCTATTTCAGGTGTTCTTTTCAAGTGCCACTCAGATGTCTTGTATCCAAAGGCATATTTAACTAATAGGCGGAGAAGTGACGTGCTATTGTGGATCAAATAAACATTTTAAGGTGGCAGATCTACCAATTTTGGTTTTGGATAGTCTTGCTGAGCTGTATGCATAAAAATGTATTTCACTGTACCTGGTACACGCGACAATAAAGAAACCATTGACCGTTAAATAAGTTAGGGTGATGTTGCATTGAGGAAGAAAAATAGGGCGGTGTGTTCACCATAGCAGAACATAGACATAGTAGGACAGGACAGGACAGGAACACGTCCTTTGGCCCAAAATGTCCGTGTTGAACATGATGCCAAGATCAACAAATTTCCTCTGCCTGCACGTGACCCAGATCCCTCCATTCCCTGCATATCCATGCGCCTATCTAAAAGCCTCTTAAATGTCACTATCGTATCTGCCTCCACCACCACACCTGGCAGAACGTATCACTCTGCCTCCACCACTCTCGATGTGTTTAAACACCCTCCCCCCCCCATCTATAGAACTCAGCCCTCCGATCTTTCACATTTCCACCCTGAGGTAAAAGGTTTTGACTGTCTGCCCTATCAATGCCTCTCATACTTTTATATAATATTATTTATATCTCATTTTAAAATTATAACAAATGTTTTAAAAATAAATTAAAATAAACTTATTAGGTTCAAGAATTCATAACATATTAAATAATCGTATCATCGTGTTGGTATGAATTGAATAGTTTTTCAGTTAAATCAAATTGTGGGGAAGCAGTTGATTTAATCTGCTGCTATGTTTTTAGTTTAGTTTAGAGAAACAACGTGGAAACGCCCTTTGGCTCACTGAGTCATGCCGACCATCCATCACCTGACCACTAGTTCTACTGCTTTCGCATCCTGCACACCATTTGTTGGCAAATGGACCCCTTTTTCTGCTGCCTCTCATTGTGTACTTGTGTATTGGTGGCCAATTATAACCATGTACCATTAGACTTAGTGCTTCCATTCCTACTACACAATCAGACAAAAAGGCCACTGTAATCAAATGATTTTCTGGGCACTTGTGAGAAATGCTGACTGAAAACATATTCACAGGAAAAAGTAGAATTTTGTTTTGTGGTTTTCCCAATTGCTGTGGATTACAGACACTTTTTTAATCATTGTAATAAATTATATGCAAAATATCACGGTGACAGAGTATTTGATGTCCTCCAGCTGTCACGTTGGCCTGTGTTTCTTGCAGAGAAAGACATGGCCTCTCTTTCCCTGTAAGTTTGACGATCAAAGACTAGCGTGCCTTTCATAGAAACATAGAAAATAGGTGCAGGAGGAGGCCATTCAGCCCTTCGACCCGGCACCGCCATTCGTTGTGATCATGGCTGATCGTTCCCAATCAATATCTTTCAGGTGAGAGGGACAAAGTTTAAAGGAGATGTGCGGGTTTTTTACACAGAGTGGTGGGTGCCTGAAACATGCTGCCAGGGGGTGGTGGAGGTAGATGCGATTGGTGGCATTTAAAACACTTTTGCCCAGGCACATTGGATATATACAGGGAATGGAGGGATATGGATTACAAGCAGACAGAGGAGATTAGTTTAATTCAGCACCATGTTTGGCACAGACTTTGTTAGCCGAAGGACCTGTACTGTTCAAAGTTCGGTAGGGACATTTAAGAGGCTTTTGGATAGGCGCATGGATATATAGGTGGATATAGATCTTGTCAGGCCAGATGAGATGAGTTGAATATAGGGAACTGCTGATGCTGGTTTGTAAAAAGACACACAATGCAGGAGTAACTCAGTGGGTCTGGCAGCATCTCTGGGTAGATGATGTTCCTATCCATGTTTTCCAACAATGCTCCACGACTCGCTGAGTTACTCCAGCACTTTGTGTCTTTTTTTAGATTAGTTTAACTTGTCATCATATTCAGCACATTCTGGTTAATAAAGTTAACTTAATTCACTGTTGAATTGATTGGGGACTTTGATTCTGTCACCCCCTGATTTGGATACCCCACATGTAACGCCTTAACTACTTCCTTACAAACTCCTTTTTAATTTTAAAGTTGTGCATACATGGTTTTGGATGTGGAAATGGCTGCTGTCCATTCCATCCTGCACCAGTGCAGAGCTGAGGGAGTTGGGGGTGTTATCTCGGTACACCTCTACCATAATCATCCAAGAGAGGTGGTCTTAAACTTTACTCTATTTTAAGCGTCAGCACTGTCTACATTCGAAGACTACGTTCATAAGAGGTACAGACTGCAAGGAATAGATTGCTCAGCTGTGAATCGATGCTGTGGTCCAAGTGGATGCTCCCTCTACCAAACAATCCTATAATACAAATTAACTGCAGATGCTGGTTTACTCGGAAGATAGACACAAAATGCTGGAGTAACTCAGCAGTCAGGCAGTATCTCTGGAGAGAATGGATAGGTGATGTCCCGACCCGAAACGTCACCTATCCATTTTATCCAGTGATGTCGCCTGACCTGCTGAGATACTCCAGGACTTTGTGTCTATCAAAATATGTTGCCTTGTGCATGTGGGATCAGTAAACTATTTCTGTACAATTTGCTAATCGGGGATGTGCTTGGGTATGGTAATACTCTACTGGACTGTTTGTAAGAAAAGAATTTCACTGCTTTTGCGCTTTTGCACTTTGCACATGTGACAATAAAACCACCTTGAACCATTCATTGTATTCAGCTGGATAACTTGCAAAATTAACACTGATTCTCCCTCTGCCGATGCTGCCTAATCTGCTGGATATTTCCTGCTGTTTGTGCATTCATGTTAGACCTGCAACTTGCGGTGCTTTGCTTATTGATTCTATTCTAGACGTGCTGCATTTACAGAATTTGAGAGAACAGTGCAAATAAGGCAAAGTCATTCAGCCCTCCTGGTGATAGCTCTTTGATTAAACTGCTGATCTCATTGCTTCGCTCCTTTCTAGGTAGCCGTATTAAGTTTCATTTCATATTTTTTAGCCAGTTGTGTCTGACACTTGCTGTAGAGGTTGTATCCTACTGGGACAATCATAATATACTGCACAAATATATGCTTATCCTTCGCCCCTCGTGCTCTTTTTCCTCAAATTGCATATCCTCAACTTACAGACCCTTCATTTATCTCAAAACGTCAAATGTCTTTGAGCACATCTATTAAATCTTCCTTTGACTTTTCTGCTGGTCATACAGTGTGGGAAAAGGCTCTTAGGCCCAACTTGTCCCGCCGACCAACATGTCCTAGCTACACTAGTCCTATCCACATGTGTTTGGCCCGCATCCATGTACCTATCCAAATATTTTTTAAACGTTGTGATAGTATCTGCTTCAACTACATCCGGCAGCTCATTCTATATACCCACCATTCTCTTAGTGAAAAAACTGCCCCATGGATTCCTATTAAGCCTCCGCTTCCCTCCCCCCCCCCCTAATCTTATACCTACTCTGCGTTTACCTTCTGAAGAAGGGTGTCGTCCCGAAATGCCACCCATTTCTTCTCTCCAGAGATGCTGCCTGTCCCGCTGAGTTACTCCAACTTTTTGTGTCTATCTGCGTTTACCTTATCTATTCTTCTCATGATCTTACACATTTCTAGGATCACCCCTCATCCTCCTGTGCTCCACGGAATAATGTCTTAGCCTGCACAACCTCTCCCTGTCGCTCAGGCCCTCGATTACTGGCAGCATCCTCGTATATCATCTCTGCACCGCAAAATAATACATTTCTCAGGATGTCACTTTTGATTATTGTTACTACAGCTCAAAGGCAAAATTTAACTGCTCACTTCGCGTCCATTTAAGTCTACCTGCTCAGCATTTGATGAGTTGTAATGAAGTTAGTGAGGCTGGTGGGTGGAGAGATGGGTACTGCCATTTCCCAACCCTCAAAGAAAACTCTTAATGCCATGCTTAATGGGGACGATTCTAATTACAGTGCAAAAGTTTCCATGCTATATAAGGACATAGGAATTGATGATGGAATTCTAAAAATAAGGATAGATGGTTGACCTTTTTTTAAAATGGAGGCTATTGCATCTGCAGATCTGGTCCATTTGACTGAATGTCAAACTCTGCTCCATCTGAAGCTGATAAGCTAATTTCCATGGTCCCAGTGCAACTTTAAATCAATTAAAAATATTAAATATGGCAAAACAAAGCAAAGTGCTGGAGTAACTCAGCGGGTCAGGCAGCATCTCTGGAGAATAGGGCATGGGTGACGTTTTCAATCTGGGGTCTTCTTCAGACTCAAGATTGAAGGTGTGGATGTGGCAGAGAATAAAGTAAAGTGGACGTCCATTGCAGGCCTGGGTGAATGAGGCCCGGAGATGCGGGAGAGACAGCGAGGGCCTGATGGGTGCGGTGCAGTAGCGCAGCGGAAGAGTTGCTGCCTCACTGCGCTGGAGACCTGGATTTGATTCTGACCTCTTTGTGGAGTTTGCTCGTTTTCCGTGACCGCCTGGGTTTTCCCCGGGTGCTCCCGCATCCTCCCACATTTCAAAGATAAGCGGGTTTGAAGGTTATTTGCCTCTGCAAATGGGTCCTAGTGTGTAGTGGGTGATCATTGGTTGGCATGGAGGAGACTGTCAAACGCCGTACAGGGAAGGGAAACCGTTGTGAGAAGTGGTGCATTGAATGTGGCTACCTGAGACCCTGGTTGGACCTGAACTTGGGAGGCCTGGAATTGGAGCTGGAAGCCACGTGGCATGGGCAAGTGCTGAGGAAACACGCAGGCTCTGGTAGCAAGTCAGGGTCAGAACATGGTCGAAGAGCAGCTGGAATTACAGGGAGAGCAGTGAGAGAGAGACTCACAGAAATGCTGTCGGAGAGAGGAGGAAAACTTCAAAGCAGGCATACCTTGAGATTTTGCAGTGCAGCAGTAAAACGTAGACACAAGGAACTGCAAATGGTTACAAAAAAGACACAAAGTCCTGGAGAAATTCAGCGGGCTGGGCAACATCTCTGGATAGGTGATGTTTCGGGTCAGGGGGCTTCGTTAGACTGATTGTAGTAGGGGGTAGAAAACTTTCTTTCGACCTGACTCAAAACATTGTCTATCCATGTTCTCCAGAGATCCTGCCTGACTCGCTGAGTTACTCCAGCACTCCAGTGTCTGTAGTTCCTTGTCTCTACTTGATTGGGTAGCACTGGAGCAGATTCAGTAGTTTACAAAATGGGAATGTATTGACACTTGTGAAGGAAAGGTAAGCAGGGTTATGGGGACATAGCAGTATAATATAACTAATATATTTTTCAAGGAGCTAGCACAGAAGCAATGGGTTCAAATCCATCCTGTGCTATTAGCTCAAGTGTGCACCAGCAACCAACAGTGCAGTAAATCAAAGATAGACACAAAAATGCTGGAGTAACTCAGTGGGTTAGGCAGCATCTCTGGAGAAAATGTGTAGGAAAGAACTGCAGATGCTGGTTTAAATCGAAGGTAGACACAAAATGCTGGAGTAACTCAGCGGGATAGGCAGCATCTCTGGAGAGAAGGAATGGGTGCCGTTTCAGGCCGAGATCCTTCTTCAGACTCTCTGGAGAAATGTCGGATGAAGGGTTCTGACCCGAAATGTCACCTATTCCTTCTCTCCAGAGATGCTGCCCGCCTCCCTGAGTTTCTCCAGCATTTTGTGCCTATCTTAGGTATAAACCACTGTCTGCAGTTCCTTCCAACACAGTGTACAAAATCAATCTTGATACTTGAGTTAGCCCCTTGAGACCGAGAATAATATTCCTAGTGGTGGATAGGAAAGGTTTAGGGGGATATGGGCCAAACATGGTCAGGTGGGTCTTGCGTAGATGGGGCATCTTGTTGGCATAGGCAAGATGAGCTGAAGGTCCTGTTTCCATGCTCGATTACTCTGTATCCCAAGGTTGTTTAGCCACTCAATAGCTGCAACTCTTGCTTTGTAATGTTGGTATTAAATTTTGTATCATTCCTTCATTAAATGCTCTTTTTAATTTGCTAATTTAATCTTTGTAACAGCCCTCTAGGTTGTCGTGATAAAACCTGACATATGAGCTAATCCTCATTTAAAGTAGTGTCCCATAGATGTATTTCTGCAGATTAAGGACATGGGTCAAAGTGGATAACAGCAATCCTTTTGAACAGATGCTTTTCCATTTCATCACCGTGGCGCAGCGGTAGAGCTGCCGCCTCAGTGTCGGAGACTCGGCTTTGATCCTGATCTCGGGTGCTGTCTGTGGAGTTTTGCACGTTCTCCCTGTGACCACGTGGGTTTCCTCCGGGTGCTCCAGTTTCCTCACACATCCAAAAGACGTGCAGGTTTGTAGGTTAATTGGCCTCTGTAAATTGCCCATAGTGTGTAGTGGGATAACTAGTGTGATCAGGTTGATCAATGGTCGGTGCGGACTCTGGGCTGAATGGCTTATTTCCATGCTGTGTCTGGACAGGTACTACAAAAGCATGTAAAAGGCCCATAAACGGGGGCATGGAAAGGGAGGGGTAGGGAGGTTGTGGGTAAATGGGACTAGCTTTAGTGTGTCATCTTGGTCAGCACAGACGAGATGGGCTGAAGGGCCTGTTTCCGTCCAATATAGCTCTGACTCTTGAGGAGTTGGGGGTTTGAATTCCGTTAAATAATTAAGTTGAAAACTGCTATTAGCATTAGTGACTTACAAACCGCTTTATTGGTGTTTAAACTCCCGGATCAGTTCACCAATGAAAGAGATCTGCCATGCGGTCTTATTTCTGTGACTTCTGATTTATTGCGCAGTTTGTCTTTTAACTGCCCCCTATGTTTGGCAATAAACCCCAGTCTAGGGCAGTGAGGATTGCCCATGCTCTTCAAAGGAATAAATGTACCTTCAGGAGCATGGAGTTCATTCGACTGAATTGTCCTTTGTAAGGACCTAGATCACGAGGTGCACATGCAGAAGTAGATTATTTGTCCCTTCATGCCTGCTGTGACACACAGTTTACCCAGCACCACTTTTTTTTCACGTCCACGTCTCTTAATATCTGAAAATCTATCCGTCTTCAATCAAATTTGTTTAGTAACTGAACCATTACAAGGCCCTTGGGTGCAGAATTTCAAAGATTATCCACCCTTTGGGTAAAGAAATTTAGCCTTGACTTTCTCCTGAATGGCTGAGTCTGTATTTTGAGGCTCTGACCTCTGGTTCCAGATACTTCTGGAAACGCCCAGAGCTTAAACCCCACAAGAACTTTGCATGTTTCCATAAGATCGTACCATAATCTGACTCAGGAGAGTACAAGAAAGTCTGGAGAAACAAGGAACTGCAGATGTTGGTATCTTGACCAAAACACAGTGCTGGACGAATTCAATGGGTCAGGCAGCATCTGTGGAGGGAATGGACAGATGACCTTTTGGGTCGGCACCCTTCTTCAGACTGATGGGGGGGGGGGGGGTGGAGCTGGAAAATAGACCTTGTGGAGGGACAAGGCCTGACAAGTGATTGATGGATACGGATGGGGCAAATGAGGGAGGGGTGGTTTGTTTGGCAGATGGGTGGAGCAAGTGGTTGAATGGAAAAAAACCTGGTTTGCTCAAGACCTTTTCATGCCTCATACTGCTCATCTTGGGAATCAGTCTTTGGAACTGTTGCCATGCTCCCTCTAACCAAATATGTATTCCCTTAGATAGATTTAACAGACCTGTGCACAACATTCCAAAGCTGTTCTCATCACAGCTCTGCAATTAGAGCAAGTTATCTTTATTTGTACAAAGATCAACATACCATTTCAACAACAGGATTGTTGACCCGAAACTTGGAATGGTTTCTCTTTCTGCGGATGCTGGCTGATTGGCTGCGTTCCTCCAGCATTCCTTTTTCTGTTTTGTTTTCCATCATACTATTTGACTTCCAACTTCCTTGCTGTACCCGTATAAGCTTGAAAGGGCACACCACAAGACTCGGGATCAGCTTCTTCCTCTCTGTAACAGGCTTCCGAACGGTTTTTCGATAAGCTAGGATACTGTTCGATTCTTCTCTACCCCATTGTATATGTTGGATTTTGTCTGTGGAACTGGTGCTCTACAATATGTAGGAAGGAATTGCAGATGCTAGTTTACACCAAAGATAGACGCAAAATGTTGGTGTAACTCAGCGGGACAGGCAGCATCTCTGGATAGAAGGAATGGGTGGCATTTCAGCGTGAGACCATTCTTTTCGACCCGAAACGTCACCAATTCCTTCTATCCAGACATGCTGCCTGACTTGCTGAATTACTCCAGCCTTTTGTGTCTGTCTTCGGTTTAAACCAGCATCTGCAGTTCCTCCCGACACTTATTGGATATGGAGTGATGTGGAGTGAAGCAGGCAGATAAGAGTTGCACTTGGCATCTTATTCAGCAAAGACTTAAGAGGAAAGTCTTGCCAGGGGTGGCAGTGGAGGCAGATAGAATAGCGGCATTCAAAAGGCTTTTAATTGGGCACATGGATGTGCAGGGAATGGAGCTATATGTAACAGGTGCAGTTAGTAGAGAATAGTTTATCTTGGCTTCAAGATAGGCACAGACATTGTGGGCTGAAGGGCCTGTTGTGGAGATGTACTTTTCTATGTTTTGAGGTTTAAAACAGTTTAACAGATGTTAGAAGCTGTACCTTGGGTTGATACAGTTATTTTATTTGAAAAAAGCAAAAAAAATCTGCCGTACAAAATAAAGTGGTCTTTGTCCTTATCCCCAGTTAGATGTAGCCTCTGTTAGAACTGTGTGTGGCATATTGGGCTCTATGCCATAGGAAGGAAATGGAGGCACTAGTTTCACTCCTGATGCTTGGCATTAAAAAATAAAAAATCAGAAAATATAGAAGAGAAATGTTTTTGTTGGAATTTTGACACCACTCTGAGCATGGATGGGATGGAAACTTCTAAAAGGCTGGGATAGAATCGGAGATGTGTGGGAATGTGAAATTCCACGGTTAACAGTTGAGGAGGAAACTGTGTGCAGGTCCATCTTGGCCAGATAGCTGGAGGAAGGGGGAGTGGGACAGGATGGAACTTGTCAGGGCAGGCATCACTACAGGTTTTGTGGGCAGACTGGCCTATTGGTGTGGGGTATTCTTCGTGCAAGTTAACTGAAACATGACTGATCTCTCTGCCTTTCGGATTATGACACGTTTTTAGGATAACGGCTTACTGAGAATCAACAGTTGCACAAAGTATTTTACATTTTACATTTGCGCGAAGTAAAACCCAAGTTTGGTTTTTGAATTGATTGGAAGATACAGCACGGACCAGGCCCTTCAGCCCACCGAGTCCTCGCTGTTCATCGATCACCCGTTCACACTAGTTTTATGTTATCCCATTTCCTCATCCACTCCCTAAGCACTTGGGGCAATTTAGAGATGGACAATCAACTTACAAACCCCCACGTCCTTGGGATGTGGAGGAAACCAAAGCACCCGGAGGAAACCCACGCATTCACAGGGTGAATGTGCAAACTCCACTCAGATAGCACCTAAGGTTGGTATTGAACTTGGGCCTCTGGCACTAAGAGGCATCAGCTCTACCCGTTGCGCCACAAGTTGGTCAAATCAACTTTGGTAAAAAGAAGTGAAACCATTATCAGTGGTTTGATTTCCCTCCTGGGATGGCCAATAAGGTGCTGTACAATATTCATAAAATTAGAGCACATGGAATTAACGTAACGTATGGGGGTGAATTGAGCTTTATTCAGCCGAGAGTAGGAACATATCTGTCATATTTGGCTTGTATAGAGCCTCGGTGACACCATACCTGAAATACTTTAACGGTCTACGGAAGGGTACATTTGAAATAAATTGTAGCAAAAGTTCACCAGATTGATTTGTGGGAAGTGGGTTTGTTATAAGGAGAGAGAATAGGCCGATATACACTCCCAACTTCAGAAGATTTATAAAATCATCTAAACTCAGGAGTGATTTCCAAGTGATTCATGGGAACAAATTCTATGGGCTTGATGGGTAAATGTGAAGATGATGTTCTCACGGAAGGGCAGTCTAAAACTAGAGGGTCACCGTCTCAAAATATGAGGTTGTTCGTTTATGACAGAGTTGAGATTTGTAAAGCTCTTCAGGCGGGTGGCCAGTTGCCGAGTACGCACAAGATTAAGATTGATAATTGAGATATTAAGAGAAATGGGGTTAGTGAGGGAGCATTCAAAGTTCTAGTCGTGGTTGTGAAGTTGATCTTGCTGCCATCTGGGAGTAGCGCTTATTGTCTGCCAGTGTGATTGGTGCCAAAGTGGACAGGGTGTTCCTCGATCTTTAGAGTTGTGAGCTCAGTGCCACAGGTCCTTCCCCGTGTCATGTTTGTATGAAAGAAGAATAAATTAGTCGAGGAGCTATTAACCAGATGTCCATTAAATTTGTTGCATCAATATTTTGTGCCTTCCCTCTCACTTTTAGTTTTCCGACAAGTAAACGTTTTGGTTGTAAAACAAAATTGATTGATATGGACTCCGTCATGCAGCACAGAAACAGACCCATTGGCCCAACTTGTCCATGCTGACCCATACGCCCCATCTAAGCCAGTCCCATTTACCTGCGTTCAGCCCATATCCCTTTGAACCTTCCCTGTCGCTGTACGTCCAAATATCATACTTGTTCTTTGTTATACAATCTCTAATGCTCATGGTTGGTTCTTTATTTGCAGAAATCTCAGCCGAATGGACGAGCAGGAACCGAACCATTAGAAGAGGAAATCAATCAATCATTTGAGAAGATTATTGTGAAACAACTGGATGATGAGAAGAAAACTGAAAAGGTTTGTGAACATCAGATGTGTCTTGATTGTATTGTGTAATTTTTGTGTAATCCCATATCTTGGACTGCCATCTGAATTAATTACTAATATCTTTTATTTGCATTTATAACTAAATGTATATTTATATCTTCGATTTGCATTTATATCTATTTGCATTTATATCTAGTTGCATTTTATTTGCATTCATATCTTCTATTTGCATTTATATCCTTTTAAAACAAAATAGTCCCGAACCATTTCAAAGATGTTCAAACTAATGCACCCTGAATTGCAGGCATGTGGATTGACTATGGCAATAATTTGAAATTAATTGACAGTTTGAAAGGCATTATATTAGAATACAAAATCCCTAAATTTCATTGGTTCATGCTGGTACCAGTTTAGTTTAGAGATGCTGCATAGAATCAGGCCCTTCAGCCCACGGAGTCTGCGCCGACCACCAATCACCCCATACGAGTTCTATCCCACACACTAGGGACAATTTATAAGCCACTTAACCCACAAACCTACACATGTTTAAAATGTAGGAGGAAACCGGAGCACCCAGAGAAAACTCATATGGTCACAGAGGAAATGTACAAACTCATTACAGACGGCACGTAGTTAAAATTGAACATGGGTTTTGGCACAGTAAGGCAGCCACTCGACCACTGTGCCGTCTCGGTACCAGCCACCATCTTTGGTCAACTACAGACAAGGCTTGGGAACACATACTAGACTTGGCAGTGACACCCACATCTAGAGGATATATTTATTAAACAATCCATAATTGCTACTTACTGACTTTTGTTCTTTATTTGTCAGGCATTTTAAGTGCTTGAGTAACATGCGTCAGTTATTAAAATGTATATTTATCCTATATCTTCAATTGTCAATTAGAATCTACTGGTATAACATTGCTGAAGGCTTGAGATGGTGCAACATTAAGAGCATATACTACAGCTATCATTTCTCGCTGTGGTGTAACAAGAGCTAACATTTTGTTGAGATTCAGAAAACCAGAGTTACAAATGTGATGGATTTGTTGTTATGGTAATACAAGAGCTTTTTGTTAGGTACAAAGGTACAGTGGCCCCAGATTTTGTATGTATTTGGAAGCATTGGAGGAAGTTAGTGTAGCTGCTACCAAAGTGAAAAACTTTTTTTGAAGACACAAAAACTACAGATGTTGGAAGCATGAACAAAACATAAAGTGCTAGAGGAACTCTATGGGTCAGGCAGCATTGTAGAGGGTAGACACAAAATGCTGGAGTAACTCAGTGGGTCAGGTAGGATGGATGACGTTTCGGGTTGGAACCTCTCTTCAGACCTGCTCATCCTTTTTCTCCAGAGATGCTGCCTGACCCGCTGTTACTCGAGCACTTTGTGTCTATTTTCAGGATAACCAACATCTGCAGTTCCTTCCCAGAGCATTGTGGAGGGAATGGACAGATGGCACTTTGGATTAAGACCCTTCTTATTACCTTTTTCACCGACCCAAAGCATCTTCTGTCCCTTCCTCCAGTGCTTTGTGTTTTGCTATTCTGAATCTGTAAAAGCTTTTTGAATCTGCTATTATATCTGTCTCCACCAGCACCACTGGCAGTGCATTCTAGGCACCCACCACTCTGTGGAGAAAAAAAAAACTTGACCCAAATATCTCCATTAAATTTTCCCCCTCTCACCTTATAGCTTCACCCTCTAGTGTTGAACATATCTACCCTGGGGGAAAGGTTCTGACTGTCTACCCTATTTATGTATCTCACACTATGGCTCGGTCTGCCAAGAGCTACTAGAACTTCATAAGTTCTTAAGTTCTAGGAGCAGAATTAGGCCATGTGGCCCATTAAGTGTACTCTGCCATTCAATCATGGCTGATCTATCTTTCCATCTCAACCCCATTCTCCTGCCTTCTCCCCATAATCTGGTTGCTAACCATCGCAACTCCCATTCACGGACCAACATTTATTTTCTGAGTCAACTCCTCTATTGTCAGAGTGAGACCACATGCAAATTGGAGGAACTGTGCCTCATATTCCTCGGGTAGTTTGCAACCCAGTGGTACGAAGATTGAATTCTCCAACCACTCTCTAGACACAAGGGACAATATACAGAGGTGGATTAGCTCACATACCCGCACGTGTTTGGGATGTGGGAGGAAACCGGAGCACGCAAATGGTCACAATGTGCAAACCCCACACAGAAAGCATTCAAAGTCATTATTGAACACAAGTCTCTAGCGCTGTGAGGCAGCGGTTCTACCTGCTGCACCACTGTGCCGCCCTTCTGAAATCATCCTCAAACATTTGACCCAGGTGGAATGTTAAATCCACCACCCCCTCAATTTAGCCAGAAGCAGGAAGCTACAAATAATTTGAATGACAGCCAAGCTTCTTTTGCTTCCTGCAACCTAATTGCTATCAAACATTTCGCTGGGGGAGGTTTTACTCAAATGTACAGAACTTCCTTGTTCGAATGGATTGCAAACCAGTTCATTGAGTAAATATTGCATTGGAGCCAAAGAGGAAAGTTGGATTTGATTGCAGATCTCATAATATCACTGCTTGTATGAAAATGTCACCAAGGGCAAATTAAATTTAATGTTGAGAAAATGTGGAATGATATATTTAGGTGGGAAGAATGAGACCAGGCAGTATAAATTTAAAGACAATTTTTAAAAGTACGAAGTAAAGTGGAGAGATCTGTTGCTAGATGTAGATATAATGTTGAAAGCAGGAGGGTCGTTTGAGTAAGTGTGTTCATGCAATATATCGGGTCTTGGGCTTTATAAATAGAGAAATGGTGAACAAGACAAAGGAAATAATGTTGAACCTTCATAAAATGCTAGTTTGGCTGAAAATGTTTATTGGGGACAGGGAACTGTAAATGCAAGAATCGTGAGTAAAACTCAAAGTGCTGGAATAACTCAGTAGGTCAGGCAGCTTCTCTGGAAGATGTGGATCGGTGGCGATTTGGGTCGGGACCCTTCTTCAGATTCGTGGACAGGTGAAGTTTCAGGTTGGGACCCCTCCCAGCAACAACCTTTTTTCTTCTCCTGTCTCCAACGTTCCTCCCCCTCATGGATTCCCTCTGGTAGCCTTCTACCCTCTATTTCCAACATAACTATCTTGACTTCTCCGTTCCCCTTGACCACTCCAATCCCAGCCCTTCTGAATGCACAGGCTCCCTATCACTCAGCACAATTCCAATAGTCTGAAGAAGTGTCCCGACCCAAAGCAACATCTGTCCATTCCCTGCACAGATGATGCCTGACCCATTGATTACCACAGCACTGTGTTTTACTATTGTTATTCATTTCCAGGCAATGCACATAAAAGAAAAATGCAAAGACTTTGGAGAGAGTACAGGGAAGATTTGTCAAAATAGACCCATGGATAAGGGACTCAGTTGTATGGCCAAACTCTAGAAGCAGCAAGATTTGAGGAAATATTTTAGAAGTATTTAAAATCATAAAAAGTTATTTACGGAGTAGATGGAGTGAAATTGTTCCCATTGGCAGAGAGTTTCAAGAAATATGGCAAAGATGCAATAGTGGTGTTTAGGAGGCTTTTGGATAGGCACGTGGATGTGTTTGAAGGTTCTGGGCCTGTACTCACTGGAGTTTAGAAGCATGGGGAGGATCTCATTGAAACCTACTGAATATGAAAGGTCTAGATAGAGTGGATGTGGAGAAGATGTTTCCAGTAGTGGGAGAGTCTATGACCAGAGGGCACAACCTCAATAAAAAGACGTACCTTTAGAATGAAGTTGAAGAATTATTTTAGCCGGAGGGTGGTGAATCCATGGAATTCATTGTCCCAGATGGCGGTGGGGGTCAAGTCATTGGGTATTTTTAAAGTAAAGGTTGATAGGTTCTTGATTCGTAAGGGATTCAAAGGTTACGGGGAGAAGGCAGGAGCAAGGGGTTGAGAATGAAATATAGATCACCCATGATCCAATGGTGGAGCAGACTCGATGGGCCGAATACCCAACTCTGCTCCTGTGTCTCATGATCTTATGCAGAGAATGAATATGGATCATGAGCGGGCAGATGAGATTAGTTTAACTTGGCATCATGTTTGGCATGGACATAGTGGGCTGAAGGACCTGTTGCTGTGTTGTACTGCACAATGTTATCAAGAAGAAAATAAGCTTTGCACAGCACTCAGCCTGGAATGTATTGCCTGGGGCAGCATCAGAGATGGCAAAACTCAAAAGTATCAGAAGGGAAAAGATTGGAAGATTATGGAAAGCGACAGGACAGTGGTTCAAGCTGGATTGCTTTTATGCAGAACTGATATGGAGGTGATGGACAAAATAATTTTGATTGATTGAAAAATACCACATGGAAAAAGGAACTCCGGCCCGCCAAGTCCGTGCCGACAATGGATCGATCACCTGTTCACGCTAGTTATGTAACCCCATTTTCTCTTCCGCCCCCTGCATGCTAGGGGCAGTTTGCAGAGTTTATGTCTAACTTGGGAAGTTGAGGGTAGAGGTTGAGCAAAGGAAGTTAGCTATGACATCGGTTATAGGGAAGATGGCAAATTGGGGAAGAAAAATGGTCCTGAAGTCAGCCTGTGGAATTAAACTTTTACGAGTACATTTAGTAACGCAAATGGAACCAATTGAAAGGAAGTGTTGATGATGGTAAATTCAGGAGGAACATGGGTGTGGGAAAATGACTGAGAACATAGAGCAGTACAGCACAGGAACCATCCCTTCAGCCTACAATGTCTGATCCGAATATGATGTCAAGAGCAACTCTTATCTGCCTATACATAATTCATCGCCCTCCTATCCCTGCATATCCATGTGCCTATCCAAAAGTCTCTTAAACACAACTATTCCACAAAGGCAATGGTCTGCTTTTATAGTCAAGTTTTACTTGAATAATAAAACATTATCTGTGACTGTCTCCGATGCTCCAGATCAAAGAACATCAGCACAGGAACAGGCCCTTTGACTCACACTGTACCGAACATGATACCAAGTTAAACTAATCTCCTCTGCCTGCACTTGATCCATATCCCTCTATTCCCTGCATATCCATGTGGCTATCCTAAAGCATCTTACATGCCACTATCGTATCTGCCTCCACCACCACCTCTGCCAACACGTCCCAGACACTTGCCACTCTGTGTTAAAAAAAAAACCTTGCTTCGCACATCTCCTTTAAAGTTTGCCCCTCTCTCTGAAAGCAATGCCCTCTGGTCTTTGACATTTCCACCCTGGCAAAAAGATTCTGACTGTCTACCCTTTTTTGCCTCTTTTTCTTTTGTAAACCGCTATCAGATATATCTTAGACACAGCATGGAAACAGGCCTTTGGTCCAACAGGCCCACACTGACCATCAATCCATTCCCTGTACCCTGGGGCCAATTTTAAAGAAGATAATTAACCTACAAACCCGTGCGTCTTTGGGATGTGGGAGGAAACCGGGGCACCTGGAAGAAACCCCCACGGTTATAGGAGAACATGCGAACTCCACACAAACAGCACCCAAGGTCGGAATCGAACATGGGTTTCTGGCGCTATGAGACAGCAGTTCTACCAGCTGTGCTGCCTGCTCTCAAGTGGAGCAGAAGCTCTGGCATGGACACCTTTGGCTGAGACGGCCTGCTTCTGCTTTGTAAATCCTTTGTAAACATGACTGTTCTTTTACCAACTAGTATGCTGTGATGACCTTGATAAGCCGTTGTTGACAAATTCATGTGGAACTTGTGTGCTTTGTGGAATAATGCTTTCCATGTTCAGCAGTCTGTGCTAAGCCGACTAATTTGTTTTGTTAAATAGACAAAGAAAAACAAGAAGAAACCAAAGCCAGAGATGAAGTTTCTGCAGGATGTGCTCCAGAATCGGGCAGACGGTAGAGAAACTGATGAAGGTGGGTTCTGCTAACTTGGTGCCATTGTTGGTTCAAAGACCAAAATCGCAAGGCATATTTTCCCCGTAGAACAGTACAGCACAAGAACAGGCCCTTCAGCCCACAATGTCCGTGCCAAACATGATGCCAAGTTAAACCAGCCAATTAAAAAACCTAAATTGTTCTGCAGTTTGAAATGAACTGTGGAAATGGCAAATGTGCTGCGGAAAGTTGGTTTTGCTGAACGGTGCTTGGTGAGTATGTTGATATACCATTGTGCCAATGTTATACGTTCTTATAAATCATACAGTATGGACACAGGCCCAACTTGCCCACGCAGACCAACTAGTCCCACCTGCCTGCGTTTGGCCCATATCCCTCCAAATCTTTCCTATCCATGTACCCGTCCAAATGTTTCTTAAACCTGGTGATATCTCGGCATGGCAACTAGGGAAATTAAAGTTAAGATATAGATTCGTATACATTGAGTCATACAGCCAGGAGACGGGTCCTTTGGCCCAACTTGCCCCTGCCAACCAAGATGGGTGTTTGACCCATATCCCTCTAAACCTTCCCTAATCATATTGTCAGTAATGACAGTACAGATTGTCTTAAAAACTCAAATTGGTGACCATTGTCGTTCGTTCAGTCGTAATCTTATTCAGTGTGTCCATTGTGACTGCTAACCCACTAACATTGATAATGTGAGCTGCCGTCTTAGTTAAGGGGCAATTTAGGATGGCTAAATTAGTACGCTAAGTGGGTGCTGGCTTTGGCAACAACACCAATAGCCAATGAATGAATCTCTTTTTAAAATCAAAACTGGTGAAATTGGCAAATGTTCGTTCTCAAGTTGTGATGAATATTGTTAAATTGTTAACAAACCTGGTCCTTCCATAAGCTATGGTACCGTCTGATTCTCCAAACGACCTCATTGCAGACTGATCTTTTATTTTTGATAAAAGACACAGTATAGAAATGGGCCACACTGACTATTCACACGAGTTCTATGTTGTCCCACTTTTGCATCCACTCCTAACACACTTGAAACAATTTACAGAGGGGCAATTAATCTGCAAACCCACGTCTTTGGGATGTGGGGGGGGGGGGGGGGGGGGGATGAGCACCCGGATGAAACCCACATAATCACAGGAACAACTCTACGCAGAGAACACCTGAGGTCAGGATCGAACGTGGGTCTCTAGCTACTGTGCCGCCCTAATTTTCTCCAGAGCCATTGTGCTACAATGCTGGGAAACTACACTGTGGTATCTGGTATCATTCTCTTTGCTCTCACTTTTTGTACTTGTGTTGACTTGATTCTATTCATGTATAGTATCTGGGGATACAAGGAACTGCAGATGCTGGCTTACAAAAAAAGACGAAGTGCTAGAGTAACTCAGTGGGTAGATAGGTGAAACGTCACCTATCCACATTCTCCAGAGGTGCTGCCTGACCTGAGTTTGGATTTATTCCGAGTAGAAATTGACCAATATTTAAGCTACACATATTATGCCCATTTTGGTTGTCCCATAACGAGAAGAACGTGGAGGCTCGGAGAGGGTGCAGAAGAGGTTTACTAAAATGCTGCTGGGAATAGAGGGGAGGAGCTGTAAGGAGAGGCTAGAAAGACGTGGATTGTTTTCTCTATAGAAGGGTATAAAATTATGAGAGACACAGAGAGCGTATTCAATCATAATCTTATTCTCAAGTACGAGATTGCCACAGTTCTTGTTTTTTCCCTGTTGAAAACCTGGTGAAGTGGTAGTTAAAGAAAGTTATCCGATTCCCAAAATTAAATAGATCCAGGTCCACGCCCGTTGGTCTCCCAAGGATGATGACTTGTTGAATAAGATCCTGTTGACTGCTGCTTAGATTTGCGAGGAAAAGGGAGTTGGCAAAGTGATATATCTTGCATGAATTGCACGGCTTGAAATTGCGCCTGCTCCTCATCATGGACTTGCTTTCCTAAACTGCGGAACACCTGCAGCATCTAATAGACGTTGCTGGGCAAATATCATGACCCAGGATGCTGCCATAATGCCATCAATCAGTGCTGATGATATATTACGGGAGCTTGTTGGGTGCTTTGTGTAGGTAGGCTCTACAGACAGTCTGTCACTCGATGCTTAAATCAACAAGACCATTGCAATACCTGGAGCTGTTATGTCCAAGTTGAGTAAGAGGTGAACGTCATCCTGATGGAGATCACCAAATGATGAGCAGACCAGGCCTGTGAACCTATACCTAGTTAATAATTACAGTACCACAACTGGCTTTGTGATGACCCAACAAGGGATAGTTTGATTGTTTAGTTTATTGTCGCATGTATTGAGGTAGATTGAAAAGTATTTATTTGTTGCATGCTGTCAGTAAAAAAGACCATACAGGATTACAATCAAGCCGTGCACAGTACAGGAATAAAATTTAGTGCAAGATAAATTCTAGTAAAGTCTAATGAAAGATCGTCCGAGACTTCAATTGGGTAGAAGGGGACGTACAACGAGATCTGGATGTCCTAGTGCATCAGTCACTGAAAGGAAGCATGCAGGTACAGCAGGCAGTGAAGAAAGCCAATGGAATGTTGGCCTTCATAACAAGAGGAGTTGAGTATAGGAGCAAAGCGGTCCTTCTGCAGTTGTACAGGGCCCTAGTGAGTCCGCACCTGGAGTACTGTGTGCAGTTTTGGTCTCCAAATTTGAGGAAGCATATTCTTGCTATTGAGGGCGTGTAGTGTAGTTTTACTAGGTTAATTCCCGGAATGGCGGGACTGTCATGTGTTGAAAGACTGGAGCGGCTAGGCTTGTATACACTGGAATTCAGAAGGATGAGAGGGGATCTTATCGAAACATATAAGATTATTAAGGTGTTGGACACTTTAGAGGCAGAAAACATGTTCCCAATGTTGGAGGAGTCCTGAACCAGGGGCCACAGTTTAAGAATAAGGGGTAGGCCATTTAGAACGGAGATGAGGAAAAACCTTTTCAGTCAGAGAGTTGTAAATCTGTGGAATTCTCTGCCTCAGAGGGCAGTGGAGGCCAATCCTCTGAATGCATTCAAGAGAGAGCTAGATAGAGCTCTTAAGGATAGCGGAGACAGGGGGTATGGGGAGAAGGCAGGAACGGGGTACTGATTGATCAGCCATGATCACATTGAATGGTGGTGCTGGCTCGAAGGGCCGAATGGCCTACTCCTGCACCTATTG